>NC_060209.1:154707500-154962500 GCF_021130785.1 Homalodisca vitripennis
GCTGAGAGCCCTAAGATTTCCTAGAAATTATATAATGAGTCAGATCAGGCATGTTTGAAAATCGACAATACGATGAACATTGAGGAAATAGAATGCAAAGCAGGAGTGATTCATCGTATATGAGGAGACGGATTGTGGAACTGCTTGCGGGAAAATTCCAGAGTGAAAGGTGTTCTCACGTTACCAGAATGCACGTTTCACGTGTTTAGTCATGCTGTTTTGGTGAGCGCTGTAAAAAGTGCCAGCTTTGAGCGTGATGCACCTCCTAGGAGTGCCAGTATCAATAAACTGGTTTCCGGCACATTCTAACATGGGTATGAAAAACTGTGATACAGCAGAGAAGGGATATATGATACAGTGAGAAAAGAACTAACTCGAATAAAGAGGAAGAGGGAGACTTAAATGTTGAGCAAAAACAAATCAGGTTTATGAACATTTAAAACTCTTCACTCTATTCTGCTATAGTTATAAACAAGCTGTACTTCCACAGTACATTTTTGAAAAAGATTATCCAAATACTGCTATATGTCCTCGTGTTTTCAAAACAGTTTTATTCTAATGCAATTTTATACGAAAAATTATATACAGATAAGTTATAATAAAAATTAAAAATTATTGGCATTGGCATAATTTAATTTGTCCCTGTTGTGAATTTATAAGGTCAATAATTTAGGCAGGTAGGGTTACACCATACCATGCGTCTCGTAACAGTTTTCGCTGAGATTAGTACCAGTAGGCTACATTTGACACTATGCCATATGTTGCAATGGCATATGACTTTTTTTAATTGATTTATTTTGCCAGTTTCTCATTGCCATTATTGTTACGCATATGACCAATGTAAAATTCGTTAAACGCTCAACGACATTCCATCGAGTGACCATCACCATCACCTCGATACCTCGATATTGCTTATTTATAAACTATGCTTTCATTCTAAAATGCCATTCAAGTCTATAAGTTAGTTCGTATTCGAGACATCACGCGGACATACAGACACCCAGCGATTACATTTTTCCAGCACCTCGTATGAAAAACATTTCTCTACTGAAAATAACACATTAGCTTTTACTTGGTTTGGTAACTGTCTAGTAGGAAGATTCAACACTTTAGAATTAACATTTTAAAACAGTGTTATTAGTATGAGGAGAAAAATTACTTATATATTTTAAGGTTATTTAAAAAACGTTGGAAATATAGAAAATATATGACATTTCTTTATATGAGCATAACTTAATGGAATAATGTATGTCACAAAGTGCGCAAACCATGAGTAACCGAATTTCGATTCACGAATATTCAAGTAAAAAGTTGATACTTTTATCGATGTAAGGCATCGGCAAGAGAAAATTCCATCCATTAGTAAGATTTCCTTGAAAGGTAGGGTAAAAGTTGAGAGGACTGGGAGGTGACCAAAACTGAGACAAATGGTGGCGATACGTCAAGTGCCACATTAGCCTTGGGCCAGTGTCCGGGGGAGAGCAAAGTTGGGAGTGCTGATGCGTCGCAGTCTATACCGCGGGAGGCTTTAGACGGCTCGACAATTCTTAAACATGCAAACCATATTCGTTAGTGGTGGAGAATACAGGAATACTTCTGGAGCAGGGCTTCTGGAAGAAAATAACATCATATTTATAGACATCGTTCCTTACCTTTCAAACTTGAAATAGAACCTACACGTGGTGATTTGCAGTATTAAGCAAAAATTATTTGTGAAAGGTTCTATTATTTCACCAAATATGAGCCCACGATTTAAAACTACCACGTGCCTAAGCTATTGGCATTTATACAAATTTGAGATATTATCTGTATGTATATATACCTCTATATACCACTGCTTGTGGAAATGATACTTGCCCCCAATAAAGCCGAAAAAAATTGAAACTTGGTGCAAAAATGTACCTTATAATTATCTTTGCCCAGCTCAGCACACTATTTCGTTCCAATATAGCGGTCGTTTAAAGTTTAAATTTCGAGAAGAAAATAAAATGGTTTAGACATTAAATTACATTTCTTAAACATTTATATTAAACATTTTTGATATATTCGACGGTATTCGTGATATTGATTATATGTAAATCCCATATGATATAAATAATAATATTTTTGTTGTCATCAAATTTACCCTCTCTCTGAAGTACTATTGGCTATGAGACTGGACATAAAGATATAAGTTCTGGAAAATGCACATATATATACACACACACACACACAGTATAAAAATGATGTACTTACAATTGTTACATAGTTAAATTAAACACATGGTTAACAAATAATTAACTATAGCATAATTAAGTAGTAAAAAATATTGTTCATTACTGTCACGTAACGATAAAGGACCGTATTCTATCTTGGCTTCTGCTAATGTCTGCTTTAAGTACCTGATAATTTTAGCACTCCATGTGGCAAAGCATTTTGTTGATCTGCTAAAACATTTCAGAGTGCACTTACACTACATTGTATAACCGTATTGCATAACGTATGGGCGCCAATGTCTTTACACCGCATTCTTCTCGGCAGTAATTTGTGGTAAGGGGAGCCTCTGTTTGTTTAGTGAGTCTGTGTTTGAGTTGAGCTAAACAACGCTAATTGGCACAAACAGATGGGGGGAACACAAACATTCGTATCTGTGACTCGTTAACTGCACTCTACTGCTGCCACCTACCGTCATTAATGTTAATCACTTGCACCATCTGGCCAGCTTTCAAGTTCATGTCTGGAATACGCGTTGTTATACAGTAAGAAATCAATACCTCATAGCATAGTGAATGTAACCTAAAACTATTGTCTAAAACCGTTTAGAACAATCAGAAATTATGTTTTATGCAAAAAATCATTAGCGATTTGATGAGTAACCGGTTTATGTTGAAAAGCATCCAAACTTTTACAAAACATTAGTCATGTATTATTTTTTTAAATCAGCTAAGTACTAAAGAAAAACTATTGAATCAAAATAACAAAACAGCTTGAAACATTCCCTTAAAATGAAAAAACGCTATATTGAGATTTTTAGTTTTAAGTGGATGTTTTATACTAAATCAACAAATTTAAAATCTTTCTCATGGTAGTGATTACGGAAAATACAGCAAATGATATGTATCTCATATTTGCCTATTTCCGTTTTCACAGTTAACTATAAGGCTCTATCATATTACATCTTAAGTTTCCTCACTAACTATAGACCCCGACTTTAGCATTTTTCCCACTGGTCTAGAATAGTTGAAGTGCTTCTGAAATATTTGTAGCCATTCAATTAAAACACTATAGATTTTTGTAATAGAAATTCGAGTTTATTACGTTTGTGCTTATTAAACTGTCAATCTCCTACTATCTTTAAAACCTTAAAGTCAAATTATCTTGAAGTGAACCAGGAGATGGTAGTATATTCCATTGGAAATCGCTTATCTTGGGATGCTTGGTGTAGTTTTTAAAAAGGATATGCCTATGACGGATCTGTTGTTAGACAGGCACTTACGCGTAAGAATGTTTTAAATTTAAATTCTTATTTCTGAAAGACGACCGTTAGTACACTAAATATAGTGATGTTGTCTGTAGAATTGTAATGGGCGAGGCCCGAAGTCTGATCCCACCTGTGCCTGTGTACTACTGTATGCTACTCAAGTCTGCTGGCAGGTTTACAGCACGGGTTTAAGTGTATCACACAATAAGCCTAAGAAGCCTTTTAGTACGGATATTTCCCTCGAGCCCTACTGCATTTTTCATTCGATGTTCCATTACCCGTATTAACACTCATATCACCTACCACATATCGCAAACGTTGCTCTTACACACGTACACGGAATTGTGGCAATACTTCTTTTACAAATAGAAGATGCATGTATAGAAATGTATTCGGTCTGTGGTAATCGATAATTTAATCTTGCGTGCTGATTTAAGGAAAATCAGTTATGCAACATAGTTTTCACCTAAATTGAGAATGAGTTTACAAACAATAATTGATAAGTTTATATATTTTATATATTTCTGTATATTTTGTTATACAATAAAGGCTAGCGGTAACAATCCTTAATGACATATCAGTTTGTAATAAAATAAAATTACAAAGGTGATCGATATACTGACCACAAAATCAATCACACAAAAAATTAATTACGTTATTTTAGTTTATAAAACTACAACACTGCTGTACTTGTATATTAAGGTATATAAACAACTGGACTTGAATATTGAATAAGATCTTAATCGTTACTGTTGCTTTGAAATTCTTATTTTATTTAATCTCAAATCGTTACATTTATTACAAGGTAAATGTTTATTATTATTTAATGTTATCTGACAATGGTATACAATATTATTCTGTTATGTAACATTTATACCGAGTAGTATACAATCAAGCTATTGTAATAATAGTGTTGATAGTTGGTAATGTAATACTGAAATCATGTTTTAATACTAAAAAGCTTGGTGCACTCGTATTTACAGTAATCAAACTCACGGGGACAGTTACGAGATTATAACCAGTGCCTTCTGTTTATGGATTGGCTATAAAACTGCATATTACAGCTCAGTTTCTTGCGTTTCCAGTTTTAAGGCGCTTAAACCTTTTGAACTGGAATATCTATAAGAAGAAATAAATTTAAAACTTTAGTTATTGTCTAAAAATACTCAACAAGATTAAATCTTTTTTTAAGAATTGTAAAAAGGATTGATACTATCTCAGATAAAGTTGTGGAGATGAGTAATATAAACCGACACTCATACTTTACATCATCACTTAAATTTCCAGGTATGGACAGTAAGATGGAAAGAAGTTAGAGCAGGATGAATAGAATGCTTGATCTGTTTACAATTCACCCGACCTCGTGGACTATTGCCTATGTGTAGCACCTGCGGCTCTGGTGGTGATCTTGTCCTGCTTTGTATACTTCTAGTAGTGTTGCCGAGTAAAGGACAAACGTATATCAAGGAGTCTGCGATCTCGTACATTACCATCAAACATTATTATGCACAACGAGATCATGATGCTTATCATTAAAGGTTGGAAAAAGGGAAAAGAGTCAGCTTGATGAGTAGTTATTAGAATTCCGATCCTTTGATCGGAAGCAATACTGCAGTACAGCTTGTCATTCCAGGGACTCGATTTTTAAATATAAATTTGGGTTTGATAGTTCCATGGGTTGAATTTGAGCTTAGATAAAGTAACGTGGAGTCAGATCCGGGTCTGACAATTCAGATTATCTGTAGAAACACGAAGTAGTGACATAGTGTAGTCTATGTCAGTATAAATTTTGGTGCACCATGTCACGACCATCATACCTCAATTTGTTCTTGTGATATCATACAGACGGAATGTCATATTCCATCATCGACCTCGATATTTCTCATGACTTTTTAGACAATAAATAAATGTTGTATTGTAAATAAAGTAGCATGCAAAATTGCAAGACTAAAGCTCTATTGGTTCTCGCGACATTCTTGAGTGATAGGGTTCTATAAAATCCCACTAGAGGACATACTAAATCACTGGACCTTATTTTGCTCGTGTATAGACCAAACCATTCAGCATGAAGCGCAGCGCGGGGTGTGATGTGGTCCCCACCTCCCGCAAATACCTTACCCCTTTAGTGGCGCGGTCGAGTACAGCCCGCTCCTAAATCAACGAGCAAAACTGACAATATAAATCGTTCTCGCCCACAACAGCACTTCTTTTGGTTTGAACTGTACCACGTCCTTTCGTGTAGACTGGAGAGGGAAAGGTGCATAAGGTGGCAGGTGCGTATGCAGTAGTCACCCTTCATGCAACATGGTTCGGTCTTTAGGAATGAAGTTTTATACCGTCTTCGGCTCAATCCGTTCTCCAGATTTACTGCGAAAGACAGACGGACAGACAGACAGTTAGACAAACTTAATTTTGCCAGCCTCTTTAGTTATAGGCTTCGCTAATGCTCAGCCAATAAGGAATAAGTCATCCCGCTATCAAGCTGACGTTAAATAATTTGTGTGATCCTTTAGGGTGTCTAAGAACCAATAAGTCCAGTGGAATTAACAGCTAAATTGAAATTCCTGAGAGGCAAAATTATTCTCCTATATTGACGATTTCTTGTTTTACTGCTAAACACAGATAAAATAAATAGCAGTAGCTCACTGAAAAAAAAATACTGTTCACAGCAAGATCCGACAGCCAGGCCTAGTACCTACATCTTCTGTATCTAGCTGAACAATAGTAAATTCTGTTGAACGGTCTTAGTTACTAACCTCATTGACACCTTAGTAGATGGAACTGCAAAATTTCACAACAGCATACTGAAGCATGATGGTAATTAAATGATTCATGTTACGCCTTCAAAGCAACTTTAAGTTATTAATGAGTTATGTACAGTATGAAAATGGTGTGTACTGCTATAGAGACCCGTAATATCATTTTTATCTGACAAATTTCTCCAAAGCATTTCATAGTTACCGTAACGATAATGAAAGCCAAGATAAAATATAGCTCCGCACACTCCTGCAGAAACAAGAATCCTGTACAATCTCTTATTAAGTTGGCTGCAACTCCCGAGGTGTCCTAACTAATACAACAGTTAATTAACATTTTCTAGAGGAACATCGCTTCAAGATTTTAATTAAACAAGTTTTAATTAGGAGCCAGACACAGCATCAAGTTTTTAATCAAGACATGAATAGGTCATACAATAAGCCATGAACACATGAGTTTGATTGTGCTCTCACTTAATTAATGCAAATGCCGTCATCTAAGAGTAAGAGTTAATCGAAGTCATTTTTGTTTGAAGCAAGATGAGCAAATAATAACTTTACTCTTTATCTATATGGCTTGTAATAAGTTCTTATCAATTAAATTGATATGTTTTTTATTTTATAATAATACTTTTCTGTTATTCACATTAAATACTCGACTCATGAAAACGTGTCATGACGTGTACCTAGTTGGTAGTGTTTTTGATAGGACCTTGAAACCTCCAGGCTTTACGAAATTAATATGTGTGTTTACAAGTCACGTTTACGTACAGAATTTTAGTCGTCCTTAAATTACATATGTACATTAGGTGATAAACACGTTTTATCCTGTATTCAATATAATCATTCTAGCTGTCTCGACATAACATGAATTCATTGTACTAATTTTTTTTAGTCTATACTTTTGCTACATTCTTTCTCGAACCTCTTTATATTTAACAATTATAAAATAATCGCCACCGCTTTCAAATTTTCAATCTTTTTCTCTCATAGTATAATTATTTTCCCATCAATTTTAAGGTAGCAGTACGGCACACTTTGTGGTCAGTAACAGAATTGTCTGAGGTCGCATGCAACATTTTAAGTCTATAGCTCATTTCATTCTTGAGAATTCCTTGAATAGACAGACAGGCAATCACACAGAAAAGCAATTTTTCATCTATCAGGCAGACAATAGTAAAACTGTGTCAACCTACTCGGCGATAGATTTTAATGACGCGTAGCCAAATACCATGGAAGGACTTGCACCGTCATTGAACACTTTCTTGTCTAAAGTAATGAAGTGTTATGGAAATTAAATTTTACGGATAAATCTTTCTTAAGATATCTTAAGGGATACCTTTTTTATTATGTCACATTGTTAAATGAAAATGAAACTCTTTAAAAATAGTTGATGAATTGTGTGTTGGTTGTATACACATTTATGTATTCAGCGATTAATCATTGGTTCCTATAATAAAACCAACGTAAAAACTTTCAATAACTCTCAGCTAAATCTAATCGAGTAACACGTACCGTAATCGATCTGGAAATTGCTTGTACGGAAACGAGGTTTCGTGCAAAATTTAAAACCTACAGGTGGGTTTGTTCTCTAGATATCCTGCGAACAGACAGATATAAATTAAATTTTCCAGTCTCGCGAGTATCTTTGTTAAGCAATCAATTTTTTTTTAAATAATATGAAACTTGTTATATTTTTATGGTTAAATTTTTAAGCTTTCATATATTAACAAACATTATAGTATGTATTAAATATAAAATTAACATTTATATAGGATAAAGGTCTAAACAACCACATTTCAAATCAAGAAGACAACATATATGTAGACATCTCACTGGAGTAACAACTAAGAATATACCTATATAAGAATAAAACAATGTTAAACTTTGAAATTAGTTTAGTTACATCATTTTGAAACAGTTAAAAATTGATGAAAATACGTTTTCAGTATTTACAAAAACCTAAAGGCCATATACCATGAGCCAAAGATTTAAGTTTTGAAAGATATAAATTATTATTTACAATAATAGTTCAAAATAAGTTTTATTTTTCAACGTTAAAAACACTATAGTTTAGTTCTAAATAAAAACTGTGAGGGATAAACAAACGGCTTGAATGCAAAAAACTGTTTTTCAAATATGTCTAACATGTGTACCACATTGGGTCAATAAATTCTTCTATTAAAAATGTTTAGTTATGCCTATTATAGGTTTTACAAAATGCTTCTTGGTTTGTGGATGGGAAAATTTGTGGAAATACAGTATTTTCGTGTTAGATATCGTTATAAACCAAATTTAGAGCTGATTAGTGGTGTGCTAAGTGTACGACAGTATTTTCAAATTTTTATTTAAAACCCAGTTTTGTTAGGTTTCAGCGTTTCATTTTTAAAAGTTAAAATAAATTTGAAACCCATGGTTTTGCTGCCTGAAGCTTTAAAATTATGTATAATCAGTATAAATTTAATTAAATAGATTAACTGTATGTGGTTTAGGAGGGTTTCATTTTCTTTCTTTGTTATAGCTCTAATACTTCTTCTAACAATCATATAGGTTTAAGACACCTTATCTGATACCCTAGCACACTGAAAAATACTGCGTGTTTCAAAATACTGAATTAAAGTTCTTCGACTGACCACACCCCGCTTTGAAATATAATACTGTAGTTAAATAAATTGTATTTCCTCTAAGAAACACTTAAAGATATATCTAATTAAAGCATAAACATTTCATAATTAGTTATTATAATATATTTTATTAAATAGTAATAAACATATATCAAACAAACCCCATATAGCTGCGGACAGTTAAAGCTCTTGCGCAATATGTGCAGTAATACATCAAGCGTTATCAGCTTGTCTGTAATATTGTCCACACAAGAATACCGTACACTACTTTTCCCTTTAGTGATGAAACCGTATTTCGTTGGGTAAATCCTTTTACTGAATTGCAATTATTTAGAGCCCCTTCCCACAACCTCTGATAGTATGTTTATTAGGGAAACGCGTATACAGTGTGAGTCTAGTAAGGGTCCTAAACATATATATTTAAAAAATAGTAAAGAAACAAAATGCAACTCCCTTAAACTACATAGGGGAAATATATTTAAAACAAGAATTTTTGTATATTGTGTTTATTATCAGGTACTTTATACCAATTATTCAGTTACTCCATTTTAAAAATACTTTTTTTATAAAAGAAATTTTGTAACATTGTTTATTACATATATACTTTTAAAGAGGGTTCGATGTTTTAGGCTGCATTATATTAAGAATGTTTAATGTTTATTATTTTATTGGCAAAACTACAAAAAAATATGGGTTATTACACGTAACAAATATCATAACCCGTAGTAAATTTCGAGTTTTGCAAATATATTTGTAAACCAGAAATTTATTGCGTTTTGGTTAGTAACGCTATTAAGTTCATCGTCTATTGAAATATGTATTCTATATTAAAACGTTATATAAGTTATGTTAAAATTTGTATTAGGATTTCCCGGTAAAAAAAAACAATTGTAGACAAAATTGAAACCTAAATCCGTATGAGGTCCTTTGTCTTGTAAATACATGAACTAAATTTGAATAACTCTCATATTCGTATTCTTCTTCCGTGGTGATTTTTGTATAAGAGATTTTTATAAATATTCACAATTGACGTGTTTAATCTTTAATATTGAAAATTGATAAATGATCTTGGTGTTAATGAGAATAACAAGTATTCTTTTTTGTCAGTAACGATTATCGAAAATCGCCTTCTCAGTGATAAGGATTAAGAAACGTAAATGACATTGTTTATGTGGCATTGAGAACTGGCATTAAGATGTGCCTTCGACTTCAGGATGGAGTTATCACAAAGCCGACAACTACTGGAGTTATACAAAGTTTATCACAACCAAAATGCCACTTCTGAAGAGAGGAAACATAAAGAAACTTGTTAGGAATTTGAACAGGATTTGGACATCTTATAATCAGGCCTCAACGGTTGGTGAGGATGAGTATATGAACATTTTACAATACGTACATCAAAGAGGACTGGATGTAGTGACGTTTTTTAATTAAAAAGTATTACATTTTTTTAATTAGAGTAAGTTAAAAAATACTTTCCTTAAATTATAGTAAATTAAAAATATAATTTATTTATAAATTTATAATGAATAAACACAATTTTCTAGACCGAGCATACTACACAGTTGGGACACTTTTTAATGAATGAAGACAGATTTAGTTTCTGCTACTCACAACAGCCACAACTACTTTAAGTTAGATATTTTTAGATTTAGTTTCAATTTGTAGGTAAGTGACTAATTACAATTGAGGTTTTATGGCAATACCAATCTTGAAGATTTAATATGTTTAATTGATTAAATAATATTGTAGACATAAAATAAAAAATGTTTTTGAATTTGAATAGAAACGTTTTCTCCACGAATTTTAACTCATGGGTATAAGGTAGGAATTTTAAATATTTAACTTCAGCCGTCTTTATTTGGATCTGATTACAAAATTCTTCAGGGCAGTTACGTAAAAAGGTTATATAAATAAAAAAATATTTTCTAAACTAAACATAGTTTGCGGCACCTGTTTAAAAGGTTTATAAGAATTAATTGAATTCATTTATATTCACAATATAAGTGTACCCTACACTTAATGTGCTGTAAGTCGACGGATTCACATTCAGTCACCTCATTTTTCCTACATGAAATATTCTAAATGATAATTCTAAATATGTCAAACATTTAAATATACATTTCACATTTGTATAGGCGTTAGTGTTTGTAAGCATTACCGACACGTTTCACGGGAGATGTTCGTTAAGAATCCTTTCCATGAAATAATGCACCTGCGCCTCAAGTGCAACGTTGGCAAGACCGTGTAAGGATGAGAATCGCGGGTTTGTGTCGGTGGCTTTAATCACAGTAAGTAGCTCGTTAAGCTAATTAGCCCCAGTTTGTATCACAATGTAGTTTCATACAACACATCCTCTATACTCGTACCACTACACGACTCTGCTGTCACTTCTCTTTCATACGGTGTGCCTGGTTAGGTTATCCGCTCGTCTTTTGCTGGGTTCCTAATCTTGGGTTTTACAAAGGAACCAAGCAATTTGCAGTTTACAGTTTAATATTAACAAAATATATTCCAGAAGTATAGCATAAAATATAGAGTGAAACTACTAAAAAATAATCCAAGTATCTTGATTTTTAGGAATATACGATATAACTTTAGTTATCGGAGTAACCTAGGGCAGTCAGTAGTTCCAGTCAGAAATTTAAAGATGATAAGAATTTTTTTATTACCTCCTTCCCCCGAATTCATGCAGCCCCAGTTATTTAGACCCCCCCCCCCCACCTATAAAACTTCCCATCGTAGAACTATATTTTTCTTTTTCAACATTCTGATGGCCTAGAACGATACAATTTGAAATACACATGCCTTATGCTGTCACCAGACAAGTAACACATTTTTCATGAAGAACAATCACTTACAAGGGTCAAAATAGTATTGTAATCTCTAAAAGAACAAGTTTTTTACTTTCCGCTATCCTAGAAATACGAAACTTAACACACATCTGCTTCATTACTTAAACAGAAAGCCAAAGTTAGTTCATGAAAATCACTCCCCATATTTTGGGTTTTAATAAATTTGTAAACTATTGAAGAATAATATTGTTTTTCACCTTCCCAATGACCTAGAAAGATGAAATTCGCTATACGTGCCTTATGCTATCAACAGAGAAATGCCAGATTCTTCATGAAGACATAATTTTTATGATTGGGGAAATCAGTCCAAAACTTACTACGGTACCAAAAATACCTTAGACGTTTTTGACTAAATTTGCTTTTACATATTTAGGTATGTATATTTGTAAGATAGTGACAAACATGAAAACTCTATATTAAGTCTAAAATATAATTCACCCAAACCAGAATTGTTTTTACAAGCGCAGCTCCTGAAATTAGTTCAAGTGGTAATTTTTTGTATTTTTTTGAACTTTTTGATCATGAACAAGAAAATAATATAGAGAGTAAATAAATATACATACTTCGGATTCAAAATTATCATAGGCCTCAATCACGTTACATAATTACAAGAGCCTGATATAATTCGGTTCTTATTGAAATTGTTGGACCTATTAAAATATCATCGTAATGTTGCAGATACATTTCATTGATTCATTGGTACTCATAACAACTACATCACTGTCCGACTTTAATGCCCCCACACTGGAAGGAGATTATGAATACCTTCCAGTGACCACTACTTTTCAAGAATTTTTATTACTACGTTTAAAAATAATATGCCTATGCCGTACCATAATACAATAGGAAATTGCGCGCCACGCCGTGGGTAACTGTTAGTTTAGCAATATATTCATTTTGATTTATTAACGTTTCATCAATCATTAACATTGAGAGTTTACCCAGCAGGAATCACTTCTGGTTGGTTTATACCTTCCAGTTGAACCCACCACTGGGCACAGCGAAAACCGATGTGTCACTTCAGTCTGGGCAACCTTATGGACGTCGAGAAGCGGGTCATCACTAACCGCAAATGTCGAGATTTTGGGGTTCATAGGCAATTCGATAGGTCTAGTCTAACTGTGGGAGATAACTGTTGGAGTTTGTGGGGTTTTCCCCTAACCTTTAGGGGTTCTTGCTAGCCTCAACAAGGGTGTGTCACCACATGCCTACTTTTACTGGAGAGGCTAGTTCAGATCTGGCCTCCAGTTCTTCCGGGGAGACATGACTTTGAGATGGAGATGTAGTGCCCTAATTCTTCCTCATGGATCTCGATAGGAGACGGCCCCTACCTTAACCTTACCCATCCTGAATAGCCTGTCACTCCGGAAGCAGCGCAAATTTTCTTACAGGACTAAGTGCAATTTATAAGCTTCTTCTCCTAAAAAAAAACATTGAGTGTTTCAAACATAAATGTTAAAGACCATGATGTTCTATTACATTTATAATTACAGTTTAATTATGTACTAGCTGGTACCAGCAGCTTGCCTCGCATTTTTCAAACTGAAGTTCGTATACTATTTAGTAAAAGCGCTTATGATGTAATATGATGGATTCTTATGAAACTTTTCAGACTTTAGTAGGAATACATCATTTACATATTAAGTTAGTAATAATTATTAAGAGGGTCCAAGTTTCACCTAACTCTTATATAATGGTTTTCACCTAAAGGAGCATTTCTGTTTCGATGTCTTGTTGTCCCTATCAAGATAATGGAATTAAATAGATCTCGAAAACCAACGTCAAAAGGATTTTACCTCTAGCCTTTTTCATGTACTTCCGGTTTAAGGTATTGCACTGGAAATAGTAGTTTGCTTTGATCTCGGTAAAGAAAAATATATACGTACTTAGGATTAGGAAGCCTACTTCGCTTAATACGCGTCTAATTTCGGCCATTTAACTTTACTTATTAGAAAGCGTCATAGTTGTTTTGGACAATGCCTTATTTTCCCGATAAAAACTATACACGTATGTAGCTCCCGGAAATATACTTGGATAAAAAAACCGTCTACTTCCGGTTCTTGTAATCTAATTTAGGTCTAAGCTGCTCGTCTTTCCAGTACCATATTTAACTTTGCCTTGTTACCACGATGACCCAAAATATACAAACATGCATAGGATTAAGAAACCTATTACGGTCTACAGAGAAATCCTGCCTAACTGCTATATATTTCTGGTATAATGTTTATTACATTCTTGCAACATTTAAAAATAATAGTTTAAGTTTTATACGTGATTAAAGTCTAGTTGTTTTCGGACTGTCGTCTGGGTATAATGGCTTTTTGAGGTATTTTATTGGTTATTTCATAATTTTTTCTTAAGCCACTGTTAACATTCCGTAACACAATGTCAAGGAAGCCCAGTTTGGAGTACCTTGTAAAGAAAACATTCACAGCTTTGTCCATTAAGGATGGTTTCATAACAGTGTTTACATAGTATATAAAATGCATTAGATGTTTTAATCTTTTCTATGCTATCTATCTTAAACTACTGATTGAGGATTGCATATTTAATATTTTCTATTATTTAAAGGAACATAAACAGATGTTTCAGCCGATTTGTCGAACTTAATTTGAAAGTTTTAACAGCGGTTTAGGGTTAGTTCAATTTAAATTATTAAACCAAAATATTACCATGTATTCCGAATTGAAAAAAATATTCCAGGCAACTTGTCCAATCTTTCTCTTTATATAAACCTTCCTCGAATGTCATCGATTATTAAAAAAAGAATTAGCCGAATAAATCCAGCCGTTCTTGAGAATAGTACTTAGCAAAACCGTTTGCGACTCACTTTTATTTATAAGATAGTAAACTTACCTGAGCTCAAATTTTATGTGTGACCATCAAGGTAACTCTCGTCCTTCTTGCCCGCAAGGCCAGCACGTTGGACTTAACTCCCCCATAAGAGTTAGATTGAGAAATAACATGTATTTGAATGAGTTGCCATTAAAAGTTTTAAAATAATGTAACTGGGCAGGATCTTGGTTGCTACGTGTTTTATACAAATAACGTTGTTTACAAGATATATAGAATTTTGAAATTGACGGTCTAGAATTGTCTACCTGTGAGTGGGTAATGAATCTCACGGGATGAATCTAAGTTCAAAAAGATGGGGATATTGAGATGATTAAGTTTAAAGAGAAGATGATTATGTTTATTTCAATAAATATGCATTACAAATTTTATTTTCTCACCGAATCAGCTTGTTATATCTGCTTTTTAGACAGTTAAATTCGATTTAAAAGTATTATAAATTATTAAACGATATCTCATCCAAGCTCGCACTTACAAATTTCAATTAATTAATTTCAGTAAATCATTAATAAGTCAAGATAGTGTGAGACTTTTAATTGACAACAACGATAGAATCAGGTTCTTAGGTTCATGTTAACGTTTGTTATAGTTATCGCAGTGCTCTCACTCTTAAAATGTTAATCGAATTCATAATAACGTAGATTCATCGATTGAAAGCATGATTGATGAGGTGTTAAAGGCAAAGCAGGTGACAGGAGGCCGGAATAAGTTGCAAAAACAAGAATTTCAAGTTCACGTTATGATTATTCTTATCCCACAAGACGAAAAAAAATTAACCTGGGGAATGAGGGATGCTCTAACAAACCAAGAACACCACTTGTGAGTGACGTGGGAGGGGTGGGGAGGGGGCGGGGCGTAACATTGAAGATGTGCAGTTGTACGAGCTACATTGTGGGACTTAACTGGGGCTAATTAACTTAACGAGCTAATTACTGAGATTAAAGTCACTAACACAAATCCACAACTCTCCAAGCCTTGTAGTTGCTTGTTAACATTGCATTCAAGGCAAAGGTGCATTATACACAAAATTGTTCTACTTTGTAAAAACAGAGAAGACCCTTAACGTAGATATTAAATCAGCCAATTTGACATTTTTATCTCGGATAATTTTGCATACTTTTATGCCATAAAGGTATTCAAAATTATTCTTCATATCCTGAATGTTAACAGATATGAAAGTTCTATATTTTTGACCTGTGTTGGTTACTGCGCGTACTCTCATTGTGGATACTCTCCGATATTTTGACACCTTTTTAAAAACATTTTCCATACTGTATTAAAAATTTAGGTACACATTTTGAATGAAATGTTATTTTTATTCCTAAGCGTTGTACATTTCCACATAGGAGCCTAAAACGGACTATGTTAGTCTTAATAACAGTCGTATATAGCCTTAAAAAATCTGCAGTTAAGCTCAAAAAAATGTTTAAAACTTTTGCAATTTCTATAACTTTCTTAGAAAGATTTTAATTATTTAAAGAAACGAGGCTCCTCTGATTAAAAAACACAATTATTTTCTGCTTGCGAATGACCAAAAATTGTGCTTAACATCATTTTGGCATTATATTTTGATGAACCATACGCGGAATACATACGAAGTACTGGAGATGGGATTACCTCTCTTTTAGCACTTGTTTCAATCCATGGTCTTTTCTTGTTCTTTTCTTTTTTCTTGTATTTTTCAGCCTGGTTATTTTGTAAAACCTTTTGTTTGGAGTTGTAATGTTGCAGACGAAAAATAAATTTGAACCGATAATTTATATTCACACCATTGGTTATATTCCTTTGAGGATATGTAACAAAATTACCTAGGGAAGTTTGTTTAAAAACTATTGCCCTCTCCCCTGAAATGGGTTGTAAGGGCAACTTAACAAAACAGTCTTGATGAGTTAAAGTCAACTATATTAAAACATACATTTCTGACAACTATATAAAAACAGATATTTTTGGAAAACAAAACATATAATTTAATCTAATTGTAACTGGATGCTGTTGTGTAACAAGTTTAGAGGCAGTTAATTTTTACGGTTCTCCTGTTTTATCAAGAACTTTGAAATGAGGTATCACACATGGTGTTATTGATAAACGTCTTTACCTACCTGTAAAGTAACCCCTTTTTTGAAAAGGCTAAAAGTTTTTAACAGTAATCCCATCACGATACATCTAATTATAAAGGTAAAAAGAAAATACTCGTGGAAGTTAAATGGCTGCAAATTAAATGCTATTGTAGAAAAAGAAGTGAAAAGGCGAAATATTTTTCAATATAAAGTTATTATTTACTTATTAATTCTAAATTAGTGCCCTATTTTATATGATTATCTCACTTATGTAGATATTAATTTAATTTATTAACCTTATATTATAAATGTATTATAGTAATTATTGCCCCTGATTTTGATTCTGTTGGTAATGTTAAGCATACCAGACAGTACTTTTCATTAGTACAAAACCCCTTGTATCTTCTTTCCTAGCAATAAACCAAAAGTAGCAAAAAGGATTGCTAAAGGAAACCAATTTGAGGATTGCTCTAGTCTTTGATACACGAGCCCGTCCAGTTACAGTTACGCTAATGGTATTACCCTGGACGAGCTACTCTATTCCTGACAAACGCTTCCTGAAATTAGGAGAACCTTAAACAATATAAATGTTATTTGTAAGTGATTGAAGAATTTATTCACTTCTTTGTATAATTAAAAATACTAAAACATTCTTGTTTCTGATGTTTATTTATTTACTTAGTATGAAAGAATAAATTAATATATTTAATTAAGAAAAGAATAAATATATTTAATTGCAGAACTATTTATTGAAATATTTAATTCGATACCTACTTTATCAAAACTCAAATCACTTACTATACCATTCAGATTAAAGACCAATGGGAAATCGACGAGAGAAACCGTTTCTTATTAAGGTGCTATGAGTAAAAATAATATCTATTAAAACTCCTTTGTTTTTGTTTGAATTTTCCTAGAATTTTTTATAATTGCTATTGAAACATTGAACTTAATATTTTACAATCAATTAACTTTTACCGCCAGTGGTATAACACTTTGATATGACGAAATATACGAACATTTGTAACTAAATATTTAAAAACTACAAAATTCTATGCGAAATTCTTTCGTATTTTGTTTACTATTTAATTCACTTTCAGTCACTCCTATTGAAAAAACATAACTTTTTTTATTTAATTACAATTTTTAGGGCCAGTGATATGAAGACTTGAAGTTTGAGACTGAAACTTGTTAGTAAGCTACTACCAGATAATACGAACCTTAATCCAAAATTCTGTGGTTTTTGACTTGCTATAATTTCAGTAATTGCTTTTGAAATATTTAAAATTGATTGTATAATTAGACTTTACCGCCAGGGGTATGAAACTCTGGAGTTGGAGACCGAAACTGTTTCTTAGTAAGCTGCTACCAGGTAATATGAATCTGTATAATTTCAGTAATTGCTTTGAAACAATTACTAATGATTATTTAATTGGACTTTTAAAGATCCCTCAAGTCTGCGCATGACTGAACAGAGCGGATGGTAGTGACGTCACTGTAGAACTCTTGCCTACACCGTTGCGGTATACCACAGTTTTGGACCTGTACCGCATGATGAGAGTCTGCTGGAAAGCAATATTATACTGTCAGTATATATAAGTGTTTTATACGGACCATATATATATATATATATATATATATATATATATATATATATATATATATATACAATATTAAACATATTTTCTGATACCTTTGATGTGCTGATTCTATCAGAGATATTTTGTGACGAAATTGAGTTAGAAAAATTTAACATTAATGACTTTTGCAGGGTTAGTGCATATAGGATGGGTAAAAGAGGAGGAGGTTTAGCCTTATTTTATAGTACCTTAAAACTTAAATTTATGGAATTTAATATAATTACAGAATCATTTGAAAACATTGTTGGGTCATTACATACTTACGGAAATAATATTAGTTGCAAATTACAGATTCTAGCTCATTATAGGCCTCCAACTAAGGGCACATGTGTTAGTGCAGGTTATTTTGCAAATTAATTTTCATAAATTAAGTTCAATAGCATTTATCATAATGGGAATATAACAATGATAGGGGACACAAACATATATGTTAATGGAGACCTGGAGAATTCTGCATTAATTCTGTTCTTATTTTTGGTTTAGTTCTCCTGTCGACATTTCTGAATCTGTATTATGTTCCAATTCACCTTTCGACTGATCTAATACTTCGCGTTCTATCATCTCTTTCTAAACATCTTCAATGAAAAAGCAAGTAAACCGGAACAAGGTTATCTCTCTTTTGCATTTATAAAAATTAAGAGCAACTCACCTTAATTTTAATTCCTAGGTACTCACGTCAGTAATTCGATGATTAGACAAAACGTCATCTCATTGAAGTTAGTTTATCGCAGATATAAAAGTTACTATACAAATTTTACTCCATTTACAAACTATGATAAAACACGTCTTAGTTGATTTTTCGACTTCATTAGGTCTTTTAGACAAACATAAGTATGGCACCAGGGAAGTAACTTACACCGACATAAATACAGTGGTTGGCTATAGGTATTTACTTTTGTTCCGAAATAGGCTTCTCAGAGCTGCGACGTGCATATATTCTCGAACGCACTATCATAGAACTCGTTCATGCCTATGTAGAAAAAAAATTAAGTCTACATTTGAAGTCTTTCTCTACATACTTTCCCACATTACACATTCTTATTTTTGTGCATTTAGTTTCATAACCGTGAGTAATTAATAAATGTTGCGTCCAGCTAGCAAGAGTAACACAACACAAGAGTACGCTAAAATCTCGTTGCTATCATGGTTACCCCTAAGAGCAGTGTACAAATATTCGCTAACACTCAGTAAACTCATTATCAAACTCGATATTGCCTATTTAGAAATTAAGCTTCATGCAAAATTTCATGTCTGTAGCTCAGTTTCTTTTAGAGATATCGTACAGACAGACAGATAAAGAGAAGGAATTATATTTTTCCAGTACATCTAGTGATAGGCAACAAAATAATCTGAGTAGAAGCTGACATACGCACATCTGCATGATACTACCGTTCCATCACCATAAGTACTAAACGTAATGCGCAAACTATAAATATGCTGTATAGAAAATCCGAATCATACGGCAATGCTGAACATCGCAGACCTGTATAAATAGACACAAAGAAAACACACAAACACTCTTGTGGCTTGAAGGGATGCCTCCAGAGTACTGGATACTGCAACATATCTGGCTGTTAAGCCACAAATGTATAATGATAGTATAAAACAAAAATAAAATACCTACATATTATGGGAATTGTGTGGGGACCTGAGAGTATGTGGAGTCAGCGGTGTCAATGCTTAATGTAGAAAGGCAGAGAGAATTATTTATACCGTTCGTGGTCGGAAATGTTTTATACCGCAGCATTTGGGATCATTGATGGTGTAAGGCGTAAGTATAGACAAAACGTAAACACCATCATGATTATTCAACGGATACTTGTAATTGAAAAGGTAAGGTAATGTAGCAAAACTAGACGCTGCAATAATGCATAATAACTCTGCAGCAAGCTATCAAAAGCTAAAATCTCATATAATTGCACGACTCAAACGTACGCAAGATTCGACCACTTTACCGGAGGCCCAGCTTACCTGGATGTATTTTTATACTTAAACTGTTGTTATTTCAGATAATTTATTGAAATGCCTATCCTTGCTACGTGGGCGTCAGACCTATCCGAATTTCAACTGGTATAAAATAAGAAAACATGAATGAAGGAAGGTTTGCAAAGGATTGCAATCCGGTCGGCTCTAGGATAGGTTCGACTGTCAGGTTAGGTAAGGTGGGTTTAAACTTTTCATCACTTGCTGCGAAATAATTTTATGTTTGTAAAATTTAGTTTTGTTGCCTTTGAAACAGCAAACTTCCCTTCTAGTTAGAAGCAGAGCGTAGTAGTTCCTCTGTCAAAGACCCTCATTCCTTCCTCAGTTTCTGACTTTCGACCTATTTCCATCTTTCCTGTAATCTCCAAAAGAGTGGAAAAGGCTTTTGCAGAACAACTAGTCTTCTACGAGTGTTTAGAAAGCGAAGGATTACTTCCTGAAACACAGTCAAGATTTAAGCAGAGCTTTGTACTTGCTCAGCGCTTTTTAATGTTATTGATAAAATTATTTTAGCTAAAGATAGTGCATAGGGAGTGTGATTCCTTTCATTGACTTCTCCCAAGGCTTTGACTCGATGGATTTTGATTTGCTGCCGGCAAAGCTAAAATTTTATCAGTTTGATTAAATAGTAGGTAGATGATTTTCATCTTATTTGTATAGGCTTGAGCAACTTACAAAGGTTATCGACAGCACTTCCTAGGTTTGCCGGTGTTCATCAAGGCAGTTACTTGGGACCGATTCTCTTTCTTATTATATAGCAGATTTGAAGGATAATTTGCGTAAATGCCCTTAGCATTTGTTCTTGGATGATTCAGAGCTGTTTATTTCGAACTTTCAGAAACAGCTGAAGCTGTCCGTTAAGTCAGAAACACTGACTTTTGAGAGTGTACAGAAATGGTCGGACTACCAAATCTATTGAAATCTATTAAGATTTATGTAGATTTATTGCTTTACGTTACTTTAATAATTTCATTGTTTATTTTAATTTTTATCTGGAAAAAGTTGTCATTAAAACCAGATTTTGTACTGATGAATGGATAATAAATAAAGACTATTTATTCATTCCACAGTATGTAGCATAAATGAATTATAATAAGATAGACGCCAAGGCAAGACGTACATATAATTTCGAGGATTGTGTGGAGATCTGAGAGTGGAACGGACACAGCGGTTTCAATGTGTAATGTGGAGTGACTGAGAGAATTATTGATACTGCACGGTGGCCACACAATATGTTATACCACAGAAAGTAGCATACATCAGTGGTGAGGAGATAGAAGTCAAGGCAAGACGTAGGTACCATTACGGGGATTGTGTGGAGACCTGGGAGTGGAGCGGAGTCAGGGGTGTCAATGTGTAATGTGGAGTGACTGAGAGAATTATTGATACTGCACGGTGGCCACACAATATGTTATACCACAGAAAGTAGCATACATCAGTGGTGAGGAGATAGAAGTCAAGGCAAGACGTAGGTACCATTACGGGGATTGTGTGGAGACCTGGGAGTGGAGCGGAGTCAGGGGTGTCAATGTGTAATGTGGAGTGACTGAGAGAATTATTGATACTGCACGGTGGCCACACAATATGTTATACCACAGAAAGTAGCATACATCAGTGGTGAGGAGATAGAAGTCAAAGGCAAGACGTAGGTACCATTACGGGGATTGTGTGGAGACCTGGGAGTGGAGCGGAGTCAGGGGTGTCAATGTGTAATGTGGGGTGACTGAGAGAATTATTGATACTGCACGGTGGCCACACAATATGTTATACCACAGAAAGTAGCATACATCAGTGGTGAGGAGATAGAAGTCAAGGCAAGACGTAGGTACCATTACGGGGATTGTGTGGAGACCTGGGAGTGGAGCGGAGTCAGGGGTGTCAATGTGTAATGTGGGGTGACTGAGAGAATTATTGATACTGCACGGTGGCCACACAATATGTTATACCACAGAAAGTAGCATACATCAGTGGTGAGGAGATAGAAGTCAAGGCAAGACGTAGGTACCATTACGGGGATTGTGTGGAGACCTGGGAGTGGAGCGGAGTCAGGGGTGTCAATGTGTAATGTGGAGTGACTGAGAGAATTATTGATACTGCACGGTGGCCGGCAATGGGATTGGTTTCGACCTTAGAGAATTAACTGTGGTCACTGGCTACCAATTTAGCACCCTTTTTCATATCTTTGTTTCCTTACATGAATACTGTTTAGAGTTAACTTTATTTGTTGCTTAGCTAAAAATTAGTAAAGTTTATATCTAATAATGTTTTATATAAATGGCATACACAAAAGGTTTTACAAACAATTTTAATATATATTGTTTTTACGGGTTCACATATGGCTTTTACGATAATACTCTTTTTTCACTATTATAATTATTTTTTGAAAGCATCCTCAATATCTCTCTAAAAATAAAATTAGATTCCATTTGATTCCATGTAACAAAATTAGAAGTGTTTAAAAACAAATTATACGTTTGCCTATTTATATTATGAACAAGGTGTTTGACAAAGAACTCCCAAGATTTGAAATACTATATTTTATAAAATATTAATTTTCTACTGTACGAAATAAGTAGTGTTAAGATTGGTTTTAATATGATCAAATCATGAAATATAGATTTGTTCTGAGCAGAACACACACATTTTTATAATATTTAAAAAAATTATTTTTATATACAAATTTCTTTACGAATATCATTAATGCATTTTGATTTTGTTGGAAACAACAGTAATAAAGTTGAGGGTAGCGTAACAAAAAACTAGAATTGAAACCTACCTGACTTCTTAATTCGCTATCTCTCGAAAACGTTTAGCTTCAAACTCCTCTTATATTAAATGAACGTTAAGAATTCTTAGAGTATTGCATGGAGATAATAAGCAGCTAATGAACTATTGCCTTCAATGTACTAATATATTACATATAATGTAATTATGTTATATTAGCCACAATGTACGTCAATGTAGACTCCGGCTGCTGATCTACACATATTCATGCGATATTCACTTTGTCTCCTTTGGTTGATACAATGTTATGAATGATTAACGCAATTGGAGCAACGATCCTCTCTTCGTGATTGGCGGCAGCAGTAATTTTATCAACTTAGAGCATAAATAAAGCAAAAAGGATTTTAGTCTTAGCATTCTTTGGTGATAACGAGGTCGTGTCAGACCTACTTATCCACCTCGGGGAAACGGAAAATTGTCTTGGACCAAACATATCATTTTCTAATGTGGCTTCTCCCTTTAGTTCTTCCAACAAATAATGTATGCAGAGAGGCTTTTTTTGGGCCACCACTTTGATCTTGGAAACTATAAATCTGACAGCAAACGTACGTAAGCGGGTGATATATCTTTCAGAAGTCTTTTAAATAGCCATGACAACTAAAACATCATATCACACATTACTAGCTGAGGAGGAAACCATTATTTTCCATAATTATGCTTCCCTTAGTTTAGAAATTTTGAGGAGAAACGTTAGAACAAAATGTGTTCTTTGATTTAAACTGTTTTATGACTTCCTTCACTTTAATTATTTAAACAGACATTCTTAAATCATTTTTTAAATCATACATTCACTATGAATGCGTACAAATCCTATGCTAAGTAAGGTTTGTTCGACTTAAGATAGGAATTAGTAGAGTGCTGAGTAATGTACACATTTTGTTGCTACTACTTTCGATTATAAGGCATATTTACGTAAATTATAATCTTAAAGCCTTAAAAACACAGAGAAATAGTAATCTGGTAAGTGAAACGTAAAATATGAATGACTGAGGTCACGTGGTATATTTCAACCATTCTATCAATAATTTATTTTCCTTAAAGTACGGCCCGCCAACTGTTTACATCACCTATTTAATCCCAAATATTGAAAATTGCGTACATGCTATACTCATTATATCTAACTTATTGAAAAAAGGGGGGTTTTCTTGGGTTAATAAAA
Organism: Homalodisca vitripennis; assembly: GCF_021130785.1. Classification (NCBI taxonomy): domain Eukaryota; kingdom Metazoa; phylum Arthropoda; class Insecta; order Hemiptera; family Cicadellidae; genus Homalodisca; species Homalodisca vitripennis. Next base: position 154,731,672 of record NC_060209.1, read on the forward strand.
AACAAAGGAATATATTTGTGTATTGTCTTTATACTGCAGATAACATTAGGATAATTTTGCTAAATTTGGCTTGCTGACTGGACAAAGATTACTGCATTACAAATAGTTTTACTAAAACGTGTATAAACCAACTTATTGTAATATGTTACTTGATGTAATTTTACATTCTATCGAAGATCCTTTGTATTAATTGTTTATTTATATGTTTAATAATAAATTAAAGCCAAAGACGGTACCAAAGTAACCTTACTGTGTTGTACCAATTAATTATTTCTACATTTTAATAGACTGTAACATATTGGAATTAAATAAAAACTGCCAAAGAATTTAACCTGTTCAATAACTTACTAAGTTTCACACTTGCTAATAAATAAAATACAATACTATATTTATTTTAAATAATGCTTTTTGAATTTATATCTGGTTTTTGGAGAAATAGGAATACTCTTTAACCAGATTGTTTACGCTAACAGATATTATTTACCGTCCAAGAGGAATGAATCCTTTAAATATCAAATGTAAAATACTAACTTTTAGTTTATGACAAATATGACAATAACGAAAATACGATGACTTAAACTTAATGTAGATACTAATATCTTTAATTTAATTGTTTGATAAAATAACTATATTTTTATTATTAAGCTTACTTTGCTTCTTTTGCTTGTTCAGGGTTCATGACTAATATAGTGAAGATCCAAAACATTTTTGATATAATGCAAATAGACAGAATAAACAATCTTCTTCTTTCTCTGAACCCGGACGTGGTTGTTCTAACGGAGCATGGCCAATATCGTAAAAAAATAACGAACACTAGATTTACAGATTGAATGAATGCGCGTATTGATGAAAGTTTACTTCATTAAAAAATTAGAATGTTTATTTTAGAGCTGTATGTTAAGATAATGTTTTTAAACAGTTTGAATGTTTAAATTTATCTTAAATATTATGAAGCAGTATTTTATTATTACATTGAGGTAAGCGAAAAACTGCATTTTGGGGTTTGCGTGAAATAGTAGTTAAAATTAAAATGTACGTATAGTTAACCTTTATTATTCTTGAAATGGTGGTTATTTATTTTTATTTATTTAATTACAAATAATTTGTGTACTTATACTTCAATGATTAAGGTCAAGTCTAAGAAAGCACTGTGTTGTCCTAACTGTGCCTGTACAAATTAAAAATATCATTGATGCAATGAACTAATGCATTTATAACCATCACTGTGTGGGTCAGAAACCCCTCGTTCGAGTGTCCCAATAATACCTCATAGTCCTTCGGCTTTGCACTGAAATGGTTCGTGAGTCTGTAAACAGTTTTTTCAATGCTACACATAACACATTTTGAGACCGTTTCTTAGTGATAACAAGGCCTTTTTAAAACGTTTATATCAATTTGTTAATTTATTACATATATTTCTTGATGATTGATATGTTTATATTTGGCTTATGTTAAATGAAATCTGATTTGTACCAAATCAAGATTACACTATTCAAATGTAAATTGCGAGATAAATTACTGTCAGTGTTGCTCATGAAGTGTTGCTCAGTGTTGTTAATCTGATGAAGTTTTGTCTTCATTCCAGAGTTGCAAAGTTAGTTTGCTGCTTTCGTCAATCTTAATTTCTGTGAAGGGTACGGAAATAATATCAAACAAAGCTTTTGATTTACTACACTCCCTGATATTGAAATACATCATGTACGTGTAATTGTCTCGTTTTACGAACGGGACGAAGCCCAAGCCGAAAATTCGATTAAGAGTCAAAAGACCCAAATGTTTCGTGCGATGAACGTCTTTTGCCGTGCGGAAATCAAAAGTAATATACTTTTTTATTATATTTAATATAATATAAAATAAAAACCAACATGCAATTTGAAGACAATTACAGTATATTAAATTCAAGTAATCTGGCAAATCAAATTAAAGACATTCAAATTCCATTAAGCTCGTTCTTCATTTCCTTTGATGTTAACAACATGTACTCGAACATTCCAAAACAAGAAACAATTCAAATTCTAAAAGATAATCTAATAAAATACAGTCAACTTGAAATGAATGAAATTGACGATATTTTATCATTGACAAAATCTAGTGTTAATCAAAATTATTTTCAATACAAAAAGGACTTTTACAAACAAGAAGATGGGTTGGCAATGGGATCTCCTCTTTCAGGCCTTCTTGCAAATATATATATGCAACATTTAGAAAACAACAAAATAATGAGTGTTACTAATCCATTTAAAGATAAAATAATTTACTGGTTTAGATATGTTGATGATATCTTATGTCTTTTCAAAGGAGATGAGAAGCAAGCAGACCAGTTTTTAACATTCCTCAATTCTATATCCCCAACAATTAAGTTTTCAAAAGAAATCCAAAAAGTCAAAATTAACTTTCTTGATATAAGCATTTCTAATCTTAATGGAAACCACTCATTTGAAATTTATAGAAAAACAACCCAAACAGATCTTCTAATACCATCAACCTCTAACCATCCATGGAAACACAAATTAACAGCATTTCACTCAATGATAAACAGAATGTTAAATATACCAATGAGTGATGAAAATAAAACTAAAGAAATGAAAATCATAAAATATCTAGCTGTCAAAAATGGATATCAACCCCATATTGTAGACAAAATGATTCAGAAGAAAACAAGAAAAATCAATAAAAACCAACACAATACGGCCTAATCCTAATAATAATGAAATTCAGAAATATATATGTGTACCTTTCAATACTAAAATCAACAAAGCTGTTCGAAAAACCTTTCAAAATTCAAAATTTTCCATCAGTTACAAAACAAGAAATAACACGTTTAAACTAATTGAAAACAAAGTAAGCCAAAAAGATGACAAACAAGATTTATACAAACAATGTGGAGTATACAAAATTAACTGTAGTGACTGTGAAAGCTATTATATTGGACAAACTGGCAGAAATTTTAATAAAAGGTTTAAAGAACATATACAAGCTTTGAAAACAAATAACATGTCTACAATAAAATCAAATTTCGCTGAACATTTATTAGAAACTGGACATAACTACAAAAATATTGAAAATAACATGGAAATTTTGGATATTGAAAAGAAAGGAGAAAAATTAAACACGAAAGAAGAATTACATATTTATCTAAATTATAACAAAGATCCTCACAACATATTAAATAGCAATTTAAAAAATAAAACAAATCCTATCTTTAAAAAAATATTAAACACAGAATCTTAATCAAAATTACAACTGTGTCATATAAGTTTAACATCTGTTTAAATAGTCGACAGGTGTATATTTATTTGTTTTGTTTATTATTTAATTAGAGGTTAATGTTCATACTGAAGATGGTTTATACCGAAACACGTGTCTGAAATAAAAGAAATTTAAAAGGGTTTTAGTTTACGATTTATTATTCTAACATAAAGATAACCCTATAATGTGGAGTTCATAACATAACTTTTTATTTAGTTTTTATAATAGAACTAACCCTTTTTTTAATAGAATCCGTGCCTTCACATGCAATTTTATTATGAAAAATAGAGATACCATGAACATATTCTTTTTAAATGGCATTACAAACCATTCTGACATAAGTTATTCACTACTTCATAGGCAATAAATCCAAAATTTTTAATACATATGTATATATATATATACATCTACGCAAGATCAGTGTATATGTGTGTGTGTGTGTTTGTGTGTGCGTGTCCGTACTACGTAAAAAGTTAAAACTGCATGATCTACAGCTTCTGGCATCTTTAACTTTTTTATATTCTGAAAACTGGATTTCCAAACACACATATATATATGTATATATATATATATATATATATATATATATGCAGTAAGGCAACACGGTCTGACAGAGGACAACACGGAGACCAGCCCTGGTATTTGGGGGTATTTGGAAAGGCTTTCAGCTCGCTAATATATATATAGCTGACAGTATTCTCCAGCCACCTACTGGACACTTCCATTTGCAACAATCCAATTTCTGTCACTAATACAAAGCTTATTAAAATAAATATTATTTCTTCTCGCCTGGTGTCTTCACAAAACTGTATTGTTCAAGAAGGGTATTCGTATACTTCCGCAAGAAAGAATCGATCGCCAGTCACGATACTTTGGCGGGGATCGAAATGTGAGAGTATAAAAAGGGTTAAAACCCATATTTTTTTTTTTGTGTGATATTCTTAAATCCAGACACAAAATAAAAGTTAAATCATTTTCAGCAAACCGTTTAAAGTCTGATTAAAAAAATGAAATAGTCTCCTTGTCTCTCTCTGATACAACTATTTTATTTATATCTATCATGTTTTTTTTAGCACCAAGCTAAAAAATGAGATCTGAGAAAATAATTGTTGTTTGATACATTTAACCATTCTGACATAATAAACTTTACCAAAATTATTGCGGCTGACATCCGATATTTTTTAAGGAAAATGATTCAATCAATTTCACGAACAACTAGGTTAAGTGCTTATATAATGGAGCTTTGCTTTCGGCTCATAGACAATTAATTGTACACATTAGCTTTATATGATAGTGTTCAAGAAATAATAAGAGTATTAGCTAAGAAAAATAAGACTCGGCTCCATTCCAGAAAGAATTATAAAATTGTTGTTGTTCAACACACACCCTAAAAGCTCTAATTATGATCTTTATATTAATTTATTAAATATAAGTTTTAATATTACTCAGTTCATTATAATCTATACTAATTAAAAGACAGGTACAATCGGCAGATTTTGGTTAAAATTATTATAGCGCTCTGACTAACTCACAATAAATTATCTATTTCATGTCAAAGATACAGTAAATATAGCTAATGCCAAAATCAGAAATACCGCTCCAATTTTTACTTGTTATTATAATAAATGCCAAGACTTTAATGAAACCAATAACCTGCTGTGGAATCCAATAACCAACCAATCACAGACGGGAAACTAGCGGCTGATTGGTAACCAAAAATAACCCGACATCCCCTTCTTTACAAATTTACTTCGAGGTGAATATAATGATCCACTTTTTTTAACATGTTTAAATCATTCGTAATCTAGATAAATTAATTCTCGTAATCTGTTCTGAAATGGTTATTTATAACTAATCGTGCATTGAACATAGCGTTACAACGACCGTCATTTCTTAAGACATTGAATGTAGTTGATCGCAATGTGCCAAAACATTTACCTTATTTATAACAGTGAAAGAGGGTTGTAGATGTTTTTAATGTTAGAAAATGCAGTGTGTGTTCATAGAACTATGACTATCCAGATGTAAAACCTGTTATAGAACTCTCACTAAGAACTCTCTTTTTTGATCAAAACGATAATTTTTTTATATAAATTGAAAATATAAAGGGTGTAAACAAGTAACTTTGATATTGACGCAGATGCTACCATTATAAGAAGGTTAAGGAGACACAAATAAGAAAATGTTCAAAAACCTTTTTTTAAGATTCTTGCTGTACTTAACTTACAAATAATACCAAAATTGTTATTGGAATATTTGAGTTATGAATACACAATGACATAAAGATAGTGATAAAATATTAAAAATGCAAAAAATAAGTATAAATATAATACATTCCATATTATTTAATCATGAATTATAGGTTTGAGATAAAAGTTCAATTCTGAGTCTATTTGTCCAAACTAATATATGAGTACGAGTAAAATGGTCTTCTCTCGAGTTTATTGATCTTCTTTGTTAGATTAGATTAGCCTTTATTTACTGGATGGAATTTCCACCAAAACACACACCAAAATAGATTTGTAGATATAATGTTATATTCGTGTATAGCTTGTCCGTTGTATAAATTATAAAATAGCTTATATCACGCTTCACTTCAGCCACCTAATATAGTACGTATTACATAACATTTATGAAGAAATGTTCCTTACACGCTACCATAAACGCACTATACTTTAATCTTTTCCTTATCTCTTCATTTTCATATGGAAAGTAAACTAAAGTATTAATGTATTCATTAAATACACGACATTTTATTGTTGAATGATTTGATTGCTATGCACTTATGTATTATGCATCATTAAACGGTATTTTGAAATTGTTTCTTGCAACAGGTAATGTAGATTAGCAGCACAACGACTTGTATAATTCAATCAACAATTTACATCCTGTTAACTCTTTTCCTCTTTCACAAACCCCTACGTTGTCTAATGGGCATTGGAAATGTATAGCCTCTAGGCATTTGTTACAGTTTCCCTCCCTTCCTCCCCCCTAATTTAAGTTTCATATTTTGTTGCATATATTCCAGAACCATCCTTATAACATGGCGATAGAAAATTTCAACAAAATTTAATTAACCTGAATATATCTAAATATATATTAAATATGCAAACCCCCTAAAATCGGAATCCAGATGTAAAAGACTTTGAGTGCCTAATGAATTTTTACTTAACAAACGTTTCAGACAATACAGATGTAGTTTCTCGATCCTATGCACATTTAAATTATGATTAGGAGTGAAAAAATATTGTGGGTGAAACTGAATAATTATTAGTTATTTGATACATAATTTGTAACCAACTTCAGGTGTTATTCTCAAAACAACAAGGCCCCATTAAAACTTATTTAATTAACAGAGGCTGTTTTCTCATCTCGCAGTTATTGGGCGAGGGTTAATTAAAGTTGTCCTCTTGTAATAACTTGGCAAACAAGTTCCACGGCGAGCCCGCCTAACACATTATCCGATTAGAAAGGATATTTGGCTCTACATAGAAGGTTCTTTTGATATGTAAGAAAGTCAATCGAATATTGGAAGATGAATAGTGTTTCACCTTGGAGATTTCAGCTGTAAAAAGTTAGAATGTTATCACATCCACTGGAGTTTAGTTAGTTATAGCAGCAATTTTAAAACAATTGGAATTGAAGATTAAAGTGTAGTTTTGCAAACATAGTATTTCCAATTAAATAAATTATTATGATAACTCTATTTATAAAAATATAATAATCACATTTATTACTTTTTGGAACTATTGCTTCTCTAACCATTCATTATTTCGCCGCAATTCCTATGCTCTGAGTAAAATATTACCAAGGACTTCTTACTTATGAATAAATGAAGATCATAGCTCTACTTTATATCCATTAATTCGTACAACATAACGGATAATAAATATCCTTCAAAGTAACCATTATAACTACCGTGAACGTTTAACATGCTCACATGAACAAGTTTCATAGCCGCCATGATCTTCAAAGCCGAAGCTTAAGTTATGGCCCAAGTTTCGACACATATTTAGGAAACAATTCGAAATGGCTGAAGATGACACAGTAGCTAGTTTTACCATGGTACTATATTTGACTGTGAAATATGTGAGATATTTCAGTTTCGTACCATGGACATTTTAGTTAGTGTCAGATCAGTTTTATAACACTATACTATTAATATAAGACAAAACAATCATACATGCGGACTGATTAATTAATTAATTGGTATCCGGTAGAGGGATTATTAGAGCCGTCTACCCTGTAGCAATTATCTAATACTGATCGGTGCTATCAGGTAATTATGAAGCTGTCTGGTTTACCCATGGTCTATAAACGTAGTACTCATGTTTTGGTTATACAATTGTTTTGTAACATAAATCTAATAGCTACTTAAATAATTTAATTTGATTTTATGGTTGCTTAGTGCTAAGTCTAAATTATTACTATTTACTTTTTCACACAACAATCATGCGCGTATCATAGATTTTTTAATCCAATTTGACGTGGAAATAGTAGAAATGGAATAAATCTTTTGCTAAACTGTTTATCACAGATGGTGTAGACTTCTTTCTTATTCCTAAAAATATATTTTAAACAAACACAGTGACCTCGGAATAGTTATTAAATCACTTTCTTTTTATGTTAACCAGAGGCTTCAAGCACTAAGTGGTCAAGCTGATCAAATAAAGAGAGCCTCAAGTGATCAGGATTGCTTACAAAAGCTGGTAGATATATTCCAGAGAGAGAGTTTCAGAGACCTCCGAAGAGATTCAAGAGGAAGGAAGTACCTATGGGCAGCTTCTAGATGTCGAGTCCATGAAGAGATACGGTATTGCTTTATTTCAAGTTTATAGTGTCTAAAACTTCCTCTAGTTCAAGAAGACTTTGTTATATACGTCCAGGTTCCACAAGGCCAAGAGTTCTCTGAGGCGGAAAAGTCCAAGTGTCAGAGAGCGCCTAAAGACCAGGAACTTCTAGGTGACGAGAGTCCGAAGAGGTGTCTTAAACGCTTAGGGGTCTTTAAGGCCGGAAGCTCCAATAGACCGGTACTACGAGTATAATGTGAATAATGGTAGAGATTTCATTCAATCAGTTAGAGATATCTTGTTTCCAAGAGTCGGGGATTAGCAGCTCTGACAGGAGTACACCCATCTAAATACCAAATGACTTTTGGAGCTTGCAGCTTGATAAGTTTCATGGAGCTACAGCTGGGTTCCCGATAAAGCTAAGAACAATTATTAAGGGTTTATGTTTTCACAGAGTGCATGTTTTGAAAATGAAATGCTATGAAATGATCTGCTCGCTATGAACTACGATGGAAATATCTCTTGGTTTTTATAAATTTAAGAAATTTAATTTAGCTCAGTAAGCTAAAATTAATCTTTTGTATTTTAATGTAATAAGGTTCATGCTATTCCATTATTTGTATTTCATTTTTCATGGTTCCCTTTTAATTTTCATTTCATTTCAAACTTTGAAAGTTGTTTTAATTAACAGGAGAATGTACTCGCACTCCATTTGTCGCATTAAATATATTCTTATAAAAATGTCTTCAGTAAATTTAGCAAAACTGGTAAAAATGTTAATGCCTTAAAGCACAAGCTAATTTAATATATAATATTAGTAATCGTAATAAAACGAAATTGTATTAAAAGTTACAAAAGATGAGTTTTATATATAATATATATTTTTGTATATATACTTAAAAGCAACAGTTTTAATACTGTTATAATAATATTTAAACATATCAGTTGCGAAATTAAAGTACCACCACCAGAACACTGATCATATTGCGTAAACTAGGTTTCCAAGTAGTCTTTTATGTGTTTTTCGTGAAATGATTTGACGTAAGATAACAAATCAGAAACAGTTACACAAACTGATAAATATAATTATAAATTACTGGTAAAATTTCAAACATTGCAAACAAACCCGGAAATTGAATCGTTTATGAGAAGATTGTTTGACCTAGGAGGAAGCTTTTCAATTACAAGTTCAAATGAGTTTTCTTACAACTCGACGCCAAGTTTTTCCAAATATCGTAGGACATATTACAGAAAATATACTATTACTGCATGATGTCAACCATTTGGTTTTAAGCAGATGTCAACTCTGCCAGCATTGGAGGTGATACACTGCAATTACGAGCAAGAGGGCGAGTAATAATTAATTCTTTTTCACATTCTTATGCTCTGTGTGTTCAGTGAAGTTAGTTTTGAAAATACAATTACCATGTATTTTTTATTCTATCTGCCCGGCTGTTTACCACGTAACTGTTGAAACATGTGTATAGCACGTCGGGTTATAATGATTTTCATACACATTTAAATTGATATTCGACGAACTCAGAAATTGAATTACTCAGATTAGTGGAGTAGAAAGGTTTTCAAAATTAATATATTTCAAATAATATATATTAATTTATATATATATATATATATATATATATATATAGCCTATATATATATATATATAAATAATTATTTTTATAATTATATAAATATTATTAAAATATTATAATTATTATTTTAATAATATATATTTCAAATAAATTTTAATATTAGAGTCAATCGCAGATATTTCCTTTAAAATTTTACGTAATTAAATATTTTTCATACAAAATGTTTTAAATATGTCATATATAATTTCTCAAAGCCTCACTATGCGGGTTTTTGTTATACTTATATAATTTACATTACTAAATATATATTAGTTTTATGTATTTTTGCAAAGAATCAGTACAAATCTCCTTTTTTTTACTTTTTTGACGTGACAACGTCTTAAATTAGGTTGCGGCTCAGAGTCACTCATGAAAATGTGTAACGCCCGGTAACGTTACGATGCCCGTCCAGTGGGTCCGCCGCACGGGATCCGCACGGGATAAAGCAGATAACTGTGGGTACGCCGCACGGGATAAAGCAGATAACTATGTTTATTCGTGAAAATGTGGAGTGCTTAGATTCGTCATTTACAACAACTACAACAATAAAGGTAAATAATTGTACACTGATATTTCATTATCGTAAACTATGATTGATTGATTAATTGTTAGATTGACACAAAAGTTGAGAAACTGAGTTTATAGGGTATGTCATACTATTGACAAATGTTGATAGTGTTAAGTAAATTATTAGTTTAAATCACTCTGCAATCAATCGTAATTCAGTCGATTGAGAAGAAACAGCGCGTATTGCTAGTCAAACATTTAAAATAACAAATTATAACCTCTAACCTGTCATAACAGTGCGACCAAACAAACTAACTAAACCGACCAATCACCACGCGCGGAGTTAGAATTTAACCGTGTTTAGCAAGAATTTCAAATTCCAATTTTAGTAAATGTTTTATTCAACTTTACCATTTACAATAACAAATTTTAATTAATTTCAAATTATGTACAATGTTTTAGTAAACAAAATATATTTCTATAGTTAAAATTTGTGCAATTCTTATTTTCATTCAATTCCTTGTTCCTATTGTGCAATTTAGTAATATTCGTATCAATAAATATTCTACCGAGAAAAAGACGTTGTCACGTAAAATCTTCGCCCGTAAAACCGACTTTACAGGCAACCATAATTTTTTTTAACCTTTTTTAACTAAAAAACTGTTTTCGTTTTAAAAAATACAGTAATTTGCGTATGCAGACAATTATTTCATAACACGTGTAAAAATTATGTACTCTTTAATGTATAGGAATGGCTTCACTCCCAAGAGTGTTGTGGGTTCTTCGTGAGTTCTAATGTCCGAACAATTAGAACAAATCAGTAGGATCTGCCTGGGGAACAGAACGTTCAAATTCAAATAAAAATAATAAGAGGATACCCGCAAGGATCGTTTCAGGACTCCTGTTGTGGAACATAGAACACAAAAGATGGGTTCCTAAGTCCTCCATTTATGGAATTATTCCATTTGGAAAGAGAATATGCGATTGGATTCTCGCAGATAGCACAATTTCACACCTAAGAAGGAAAGTAGACCTAGATAAGCGTTGAAGATGGTGACAGAATCCTTGTTACTTTAACTGCAGCTGTTTTCCATCGTGATAAATTATATTGTTATATGTATCAATTTATATAAAAATGTGTTTTCCGTCTATAAATAAATAAGATGAGGTTACGCGAATAAGAAAACTGCGATCTTGCTGAGAAGAAGGTGATCAAGAGTTTGTGGAAGCTGTATATAATAAACGATAAGGGTAGGAGTTCAGAAGGGATGAAGTACTGGGATATGTTTTAGGATAGATGTGCATTTTGATATCCCTTGTGTGGAACTAATAGAGAAATTTTAAAGGATTGAGACATACAGTAAACACCAATAGTCATACATTAACATAGTGGATAATAGAAGGAAATGAGGCATGTTTTAATGAACAGCAAGTTTTACTAAACTATAAACTACAAGAAAACGTTTGTCTGAAAGGAATTATAATTATAACTTGGAAAAAAGGAATTACTTTAATAATGAGTAGGAAATGAATTTCCCGTGATGTTTAGTTGAATAGACAAGAAGTAAAATGATTTAAAAAGTAACAACAAATAAAAAGATAGATAGTTAATCGGAGTAATAAATCAAAAGGGGAAATGAGAAAAATGTAAAAATTATAAGCGGAAGAAAAAAGTCAGAAGGAAGTTGGAAACCGATTATTAGCGCCAGATAAGTAGAAGATGTTAGTTTGGGAATATAAAGATAGTATTACGAGAGAAAAGGCTGAAGGAGAATGAAGAATAAAGAAAAGAGGACTGTTAAATAAGTACAAGGCTTACGCGAGGGTGTACGTGGTTTGTTTCCCTAATAATTCTAACATGCACCTATTTTTACGACTAAAAAGAGTTTCACAGTTGTTAGAAGAGTCAAATGGGTTTTAAAATTACTTTTTTCTATGAAAGGAGTTGGATTGTGTTTAAATTGCTAGGCATGACGTAATGAACTTGTTTACCGTGTGGGTCGTGGCTTAAATCACGGTCATTATGAATAGTAGAATGTGTTGTACTTTGTTGCACTGAAATACGTGTAGCGAGGGTAAAAAGACAAAAAATAAGAGTTACAGGCTTCGTTGAGGTTGCATGCAAAATTGCAGGTCGATGTTACTATGTCACAATATGTTACTATTTCATATGTTCATGCACACTTTAGTAAAATATTTATTTAATCTAAGGTTTTCTCGTTGCCCATGATTATGGTAGACTACAGGACAAATTTTAAAATGTTCGCTAACTCTGAAACCGTGGAGAAACATGCACCACCATGAACGTTGCTTATACGTATAGAAATGAAACTACATGCAAAATCATATAAGTCAGTTTCTCTCGATATATTGTGAGGAAAGACAGGTAGATAGACATTAATTATTTCCAGCTTTCGCTGACGCTCAGCCAATAAAAGATTTTTGAGACTCTTTAAAGATATAAATTTACACTTCCTTTACCCATCTTAGCTATTTCAATTGTATGGTGTAAATGTGGGTCTTAAAGTAATGCGGATTTTGACTAATTGTAATTTTAATATCAAAATTATAAACTAAATTACATTTCACAATAATTATGATAAAGAAAATAAGGCAGTATATGAAGTTCGTAGCATCCAAAACGTTTATTGACATTAGAAAACTGCAGGTAGCACAGGTTTTTAAACGTTTAAACCTCGACTGATTTAGTACTAACACTGTTTCATAGATGTGGAGAAGATGTAACACTTGTCCCAGCTCATGTAAGTTGCACTGAACTGCCCATCCCGAATCCTGTTTATGTTATCTCTACTCCCCTTTATTATTCAATTGGTGAACCCTTTGTGGATTGTGACATCTTCATCATTCATGTTCATACCAGTGGCCCTACTCTGGACCCCTCTTCTTTCATTGGTTCTTGGAATTATGCAACATTTACTACTGAAAAATTGTTATTCATTTTGTACTCATTGTAATAGTATGTAAAATTCAGTAGACATTCTTTCTTAGGATTGAGTTCTTGTTTTCAACAACAATCAAGATTAGTTCGTGATGCTTTGAAAGTTAACGAATGTTCATGAATCTTAAATAATTATTAGTTTTAATATGACACTTTGGTGCATAACATTCTATTATATATATATCTATATATATATATATATATATATATATATTGTTTTTTTAGTTTTATTAAACACCAACTTAAGTTTAATTTACCTACGTACCATTACAAATCTGGGTTTAATTGAAACATAAATGGAATTAGAAATTAAGAGAAAACTTAAATATTATGGAAATTTTGACAATGTAAATACTTGTATTGACAACAATCCTGAAATTACAACTAAAATTGTGTATTGCTTATTTCTTCAATTAAATATTTCAGGCATGTTTGGAAATAAAAAATATAAATTCAGATATTTTACTTACACTTAAACGTTTTTAATGTTACGCAGACTAAGTGTGCATGTTGGATTTTAATTAACAAGGCTCGCACATTAAAGTACTTGCAGCAATGTCTCACAGCAGAAGCTTAACGTTTCGAGAACTTATATCTACTCTATTCTTCAGGTGTTAAACCCGGTTAATAATGTTAGAAAGTAAACAAATATGCTTGATTACGTTGTAACTCAAAACTATGACAAATACTCATAATCCATATATAGTTTCAAATCGTCCAACGTCGTCAATGACCTTTAAAGAAAGAGTTATGCTCCGCTTTAAAATCACGTGGACAGGTAAAAATACTATTAAAACGCAATTACATTACCGGTTAGATATTTTATTTCTAATCCACCTGGCAAGCAATAAATTCAACTAATAATATAGTACAACTTGACTTTACATTGGCTTAAGAGTTGTAGATTTACACGTACTTCAAGAACAACACAATGTAGTTTGTTTTTAAACAAAAATCAAAATAATTTAGTTCGCTACAATATATTTTTAAAATGAAAACTATAGAAAATAAGGTTTTTATTTAATTTACTAAGCTAAGATACCCGAAATAGCAGCACTTTCAGTAAATTGATTGCTTAGAACTATAATTTAACTTTGGATAAACACAATTAAAGTATCGTGTTACTAATTTCTTGACCGATTAATTCGAAGTTCTTATTCGACATTTCGTTCAAATCTATGGGAATAAAATCATTTATGCAAGCTAATGGTGCTTTCCCAATACATTATGTGACATTTGCTATCCTTAATTCTCTAATAATTTCCAGATTGTTCAAATATCATAACATTATTCGATAGTTTCTTATCCCGACACTATGGTACGTTCAGCTTTGCATGTTGTCCATTGAGACTATATATGGTAGCATTTTTTATTTTATTATAAAAAATTAATTTCCATTTATAAACACAATAATTTTAACCCAGTTTCGAAATACAACCCGGGCGATAACATATTCCTTACCTTCATAACATTGCATTTTCGTGTTTATACGTAACATGGACCATTGCTTACAAGCGGACCTATTGGATTGTAGCTTACTCAAATGAACAGTATCTTTGATTTTTTTTAAGCTCTTTTCATTCTCGAGATGTCATATGGTCAGATAGGCATACACGACACAGGAAACAAAATCTTAAAATCACTTCTGCAGAAAAAAAAATCGTGTGTCGGCCATCTAATACTCATTTACAAATATATTATTTCAGCTACGTACCCGTTGCCATCATAGTTACCCAAAAGAACGATGTAAAAATGTATGCTAAAGCTAAGCCAAATCCCATGGAGACAAATACAACTTCATAGAACTCAGTCTAGCTTTATATAAATAAAGCTTAATGGAAAATTTCTGTCTATAGCTCAGTTCTTTTCTTAATATCGTGGAGACAGACAAACAGAAATGAAAATTTTCCAGCTCCACGATTGATAGGCTTCGGTGACGCTCAGCCAATAGAACAATGTAATTGCTAAATTTAAATAGAAAAAACTAGAAAAAGAAATAGAATTTATTGAGTGATTGTTGTAGAATGGATAATAAATGTTTAGCACAACATATTAGCTGTGAGGGAGATTTTGATAGGTTTGTGAAAGGAAATTTGACAATTGGGCGTGGGCAAAACTATATACTATATTAAGGTTCCTACAACTTCTGTATCAAATGACAGTCTTCAAATGCATTTTTGTTTGGAAAGGAGAGGAAGAGATATATGTTGCAATAATCATTGTCACAGATAATCACACACAAAGATGAGCCACAGGGGTCTGTAATCAGCCGATAACACGGCCGGTAATTAATTGATGTCGGATTGTAGTTATGATCCGTCCGTTGAGTACAAATTAATTAACTAATTAATTTACGATGTAATCCTTGGACCATTTTGTACTTAAATAATTACGGGACAACTAAACGAATCTGCGATTTTTTAATTATCGTAATTCTAAACTTTTAAATAATATTGAAAAGTTACAACGTAATCGTCTGGCAGTTTGTTTTGATAATATGGGCACATTTTAGTAGACAGATTCAGACGAAAATTTGCATGTAAATTTCTTAGATATAAGAATAACATATAAGGTAATTTTTTTACTTTGAATTACCATATGTAAATACTCTTAAAACCATTTTAAAGAAAATGTTTTTCCTGCAAGGAGGGGCAAAATTGTTGGCAGCTAATTTAAATAAAGTACGAAAAATGCCATACAGGGTAAACACAAAAGTTTGTATTTATATATAAATATCAGCTATTGTAATTTGAATCCACATAGCAATGACAAAAATACAAGGGCTTCTCTAAAGTTGTACATAAAATTGTGAAGTCTATACCTCATTTCATTCTCGAAATGTCTGACAGGCCAGACATACATAAATATATATCACACAGAAAAGAATTATTTTACATCTTCTCGGAAGACAAAAAAAATTGAAACAGCCTGCTGATTGCTTCATTAGTGCTCAGCCAAATTCTATGGTTGGAAGTACACCATTATCGGGCTCATTCTTGTCTGTATAAACGGAGATCTCAAAGGCGTATAAATTAAGTTTATGCATATTTTAAAGCTTCCAGATGACCTGTATCAAGATTAATTGCCACATGTTGGTTCACTGAGCTAGGCTTATTAGCAGTGTTAATAAAATTAAAAATTCCGGTGGTATAGCCGAGGTACTACATCGCAAGAGTAAGCTGAAATCAAATATGGCCACCAGCTTAAACATTGACTTTCATTCTATTTTTTTACTTTATTGAATGACCTAAATGTTTTTATTATATGACACTTGTTAAGATCTGACATAATTGTACTCTGCTTCTTTACACATTAATTTATTCTGCTATTTTATTATTATTGTTTTTACTTCATAAATAATCTGTATGTTATTATATGCCACTTTTTAAAATCTGACATAATTGTACTCTGCTTCTTTACACGTTTATCTTTTTCCTATTTTCATGTTCCATCATTATTACCCAACAGACTTTTTTATATATGTTTACAAATATATTCTAACGCTTAGCTAAATCATTTTGAGTGACATGCAACCATTATTGAACTCGTTCCTGTTAATATAAATGAAGGTTCATGGAAAAATTCAAATCTGTACATTAGTCTATTTTCAAAATATCGTGCGGACTGAAAATATATATATATGTCAGTTAAAAGTAACGAATTAAAATTATGATAAAAATTATATTATTAAATTTGCCAAACTGTAAATGTGTGCACATATGTACTCGACATTTGCTTCCGTTCACAATGTGGGTTAGTATATTTGTAGGAGGTGAAGGATTAAAAACAGAAGGACTAGCACTAACATGCCTATCACTTATCTCAGGAGTGCCAGGATACGCCTATAGTCGTTCAACAAGAAATTGTGTTCGAAGCTCCAGTTAAGTACAGTATATCAACCACTTATTCTATTGTGAGTACTCAATTGCACTTAAATAAAAACTGAAAGTTTGGTTGTGCGCCCTTAAATTAAATAATAGTAAACTTAATTTTGGAGACAATCGATCATATATTTTGTTGTTATTTTGTTTATTTGTCTTATAAATATTGTAGTTGGAATACTATTTACTGCCCAAGGCGTGTTGAGTAGAAAAGGCGGAGGGGATAAAATAAATACCACTAAACCAAATTGAGAATAACCCATAACTTACTAGAAAGAGAGGTCATAAATTGAATACATTTATTTTATATTCTGAAAAATTCCTTAATTTTCGTTTTTCATTAACTCTTCTGGATATAATGAAAATACACGTGAAAGATACTTATGACACCTGTCGCATAAGACTAAAAGCTGAGAAAGCAATTAAAAAGTTCTATAGTTATGTAAAACATCAGGCCAAATGTTTGGTTTATTAGATAAAAATTAATTACAAATTGTATCCACAATAGACATAATCTGAAAGGATAGTTGGGTAGTATTATTTGGTAGTAGGTCCACTAATTGAGATGACCAAATTGATGAACCCAAAGAAACAGTGTTTTCTTGGTACTATTTTAAACCAACCATTTAAATGTATTTAAAATGTTTTAAGTTTAAACGTACTCCATGACTAATACTGATTCGATAGTAATATTTTAATTATTGAAAATTGGTTTTATTACACCTCGAAACTGTCATTAATTTTGTAATTTTAAGTAAAGGCAAAAAAGTTAGAGGTGCAAAATGGATTCACTGTCGTTTGGTTACAACCAAATTCATAAAATTGCTGCGGTAAAATGAACGATCTCTGCTTTAAATGAGTCACTGATTCATTCACGTGTTTCTTATCACATTTTTCAAGAAACATCCCTATTTTAAAGTGACATCAGCGTAAATCATGAACCCCAGCGAGCACAATTAGTACACACAAGAATATTGAACAGCGATGAATGCTGGTATCGACATAAAGCAATATAGAGGACAATAAATCAACGTCAACATGTGACAAGCAATACAAGCCAGGGAATATCGACTGCCCGGTGCGACAGGTGAATCATTTTAAGATGTACGCAGCAGTTGCATCACAGCACACAAAAAACATAACGGTTAAATCTGGTTTTTCGAAACTAGATTTCAATCTATTATATAATTGGTAGTGTCCGAACGTAAAAATAAGATACATAAATACCCGAAGTAATCTTGTTTTTTTATTATTTGTTTTCTATTGTTTCTACACATACACATGCCAAAATATTGTAACTTTTCTACTATGTGAATTTTAAGTCTCGTGTAATATGGCACAAAGTGTTAATAATTTAAAATTGCTTTCTAACGAAGAAATTGTAGTTATTTAAACCATGTGTTTCATACGAGTTTCCATAGAAAACCATTATATCAGTAGCAGTTTTGAAAATATCGGTGTGCATACAGCTTGAAATACACTGAAAAAAGAAAGACATGGAAATGTTTAAATGTAATCTAATAATTAATGAGGACGGCAGAAAGTGAACATAACAAAAAAGAAAATTATTGCCTTTTGTAGTTAGTATGTTTCGCTTCAAATGTTTTTTTTGCTGCATTCTATTCATGCCGTGTACTATTGTTACGCTGTTACGTTTTATGTTGTTTACAACAACAGGTAACTCTTTTGTAACCAGTGCAAATGGGAAAACTGCAAGCTAAGTGTCCATTCATTGTTACTACAAACAGTGGAAATATGCAACAAAAAATGTGTGTTACAATTTATATTCTCAAAACACACCCACATTTTAAACAGACAGAAGTGAGCAAAATAAAATTTAATTAAAAAATAAACATAAAGCACTTGAATTTAAAAATGATAGTATCATTATTCTGACCAGTTAAAATGAAAGATCACAACAGTGTTGCAATTTGAGTGGAAATCAAACTTTGCTTTATTATTTTAAGTTATTCATTGATTTTTAAATTATTTAAAGTTAAACGAAAAAATACACACAATTAAAATACAAGCAATGTTCTTATACTTTACACAATTAATTATTTTACATAAAGGAAACGTAAACATGTATGTTTCACACTTAAAAAAATCAGACATTCAAACACAAAGTACCCACGCTGTTGTTTATTTACTTCAAATTATAATCCAATCTTTTTCTTATTATTATTAGATATTAAATCACTTCATTTAAAATATAGACTGTAAAAGTTATATCAAGTAGTCCCCGTTAGGTTATTAAAAATGTACTTTATAGAAGAATTTACATTTATTACATTAATTATTCGTACTACAACTTATTTATACATATCCCTCTAAAGAGCAATTTTCATGGTATTGATTGTGGCTTTTACATAGTTAGCTATACGTTGCTTTATTTATTCATTTTACGATGTTTGGATTTGTAAAAATAGAGTTACTAAATTGCAAACCTTATGTAAAAGGTGTGTGTTATTTGACCTTGGTCAAACAAATAACACACAGAATTATGACCACTAAAACAGTGTTTCAGATCCTTAGATTTTAAAATTATCCTGTGGACCCCCTAGTATATTTTCAAGTCCCCCAAGAAAAATTTGTTGTGCCACCCCTGATACTCATATAGCATGTCTACATCGATGTGTAAAGTAATTCATATATATTTCTCTTTAATTTGTTGTAAAGTGCAATTTTTAAATTATATGTAACGTGAGTCTTTTCATATTTCGGGCACTATTTTTAGTATAAAGTATAATTTATAAAAATTAACCTTTTATGTTATTTGCTAGTCTTTATAAGTTTCAAAAGTTTAAAATTGATACGACAAATAAGTTTACAATTTCACTTGTGTTTGAGTTTATCCTAAAGTAAATATAAGATGTACTGATTTTAAAACTTCATAATACATGTTATAAAATATAATATATTTTTTCTAGTTTCCAAAAATATAAATAGAAACATAAAGTTACTGTAAGTGCAAAAGGTCGTATGTCAAAAACTTGTGATTTTATTTTATTTGGTGATAAACATAGCATTTCATGTTCTGCAATTGCTAGCAAAATATCTTATGTCATCAGCTGATTATAAAGAAGTTGTATTGAATTATTAAAAGGCTGTATGTTTATGCAGCTGATTTTTGTTACAGCAAAAAGTCTTATGTTGTTTTCAAGGTTAACAGTGCAGTTCTGATTAGAATAACTTCGTTCTTTCACTTCTGTTCGACATGAAAATAGAGTTTTTATTTCAGTAATTAAGTGTTCCCAAACGATTTTTAAATGTTATTTTGTTTGTTTTGATTGTTAATATAACAAGAGTGGAAACTAGACGAAAACATCAGCAAATAAGGTAAGCATTTAGGTTATGTTTCTTAAATGAGTTTTTAAGCACAAAATAGTTTGTACAGGTTTTATTAGTTTTCTAATCTTTTTATATAATACCTTAATAAGCCATATACAGTTTTAAATTATAGTAATGCACGGATTTATTTAGTTATTTTAAAGTTTTTGTGTGTTCTGCAAAAAGTCGTATGTTTCATTAATGTACGAGTAAAATGACCATTGGCTTTGAGCAGAATTTGAACATACATTTTGCAGTTTGTGTTATTTGATAGATTGTAAATGAATTTCAACACTTTGAAAATATTGAAGGTCCACATTTCCAAAAGGAATGATTTTAGTGTGATTAAGATTGACTGACTAGACCCTACTACATAATATATAAGTTTTTTTTGAAGCTATATTCAAAGGTTAAGTGTTAAGTTTACTGTTGTTTTGGTTAATAAAAACATTTCAAAAGTTAGAAGAACCTATTTTAATTATAATAGGCTAATAAAAATAATTTATGAGAAACATCTAATCTTTGTTCATGTTTCAGAAGAATGCTGGCAAGGGGGAAACTGTTGGTTGTCTTGGTGACAGGAAAATCGGAACAGAGCCTACCTGCTCTTGAAACAAGTTTATAAGTTAATATGGTACCTTTTCATTTTCACTGTCTTTTCAATATAACTGTTTAAAAATATACAATATTATAACATTTTATTATTGTGGTTTGGTTGTGTTTCAGAACTCCACAATCGGAATTCTCCGTTTCTTGAAAACAATGTACAAGAAGACAAATTATCTGCTTCAGAGGACTACGAAGGCAACTTACCTACTGCTGAAACCAATGAAGTGGAACTACCTAGGCCTATTGCTGGTATCACTAATGAGTTAGTGTTAATTTTCTGGCAGCTGAAAATTTTCTTATTTACACCATTTACTTAGTTATTTTATTGAAGTCAACAACAATGTAAAATAGGAATACATTTAAAGAGATAAAAAGCTTGCCAAATTTGGAAACTACATTCAAATTAAAAACCTAAACTAGTAACTTATGTAGTTAAACTGAACAGGCAAAAGTAAATAAATCTTCTTCAGTGTAGTTTTTTTTTTTTTTTCAGGAGAGTTTCCTGCAAGGAACTTTCCTGAATGTGATATCCAAAAGAGAAACACACCTGATAACGATGTCCAGGAAGTCGAAGCTGTTGCTGAGATCGACAAACTACCTATCCTTATTCCTGAAATGGCTCATGAGCCAAAGAACTTGCCTATTTTCTGCAGGCCTGGATTTAGATTCACCTGCTGTTGATAAAACCAACTTAGCCTGTGCAGATTTCTCAAAATATAATTCACCTTTTGCTAGCATTACATCACTGCCTGTTGTTGTATAAAGGGTGGGACTTTGAAAAATTACATTTTACCTCTACCGATCAAGATACTCCGGTGACTGCTAAAAAGGCCTTTTAGAGCCACTAAGGAAAAAAGCAGAGAAAAAATTAATAAAATGTTAGACAATATTAATGAAAGCACGATTTATGAATCTGTTTTCTTCAGATTCATATTCAGAAGAATACCAATCTTTATTAAGCTCAAGTGATGAAGATAGTGATAATGCCTCTAAGAGTCAAAAACTTTCAGTAAAAATAAATGTTGCACAGGAAGCAAAAACTAATAAGAAGCCAAATATGAATCAAGAAAAAAATTAACCACATGAAACTGATTTAATTATTGCACAAGAAGGAGCTCAGGGGGCTGGTCTTGAAGAGGTAAAATCTGTGCCTTTGGATAAAAAGAAAAAGAAGAAAGGGGGGAAAATGTAAACTCAAGTTATTGGGAGAGAAACTTACATGCACGAAAAAGAAGACGTGGTGAAAAGTATTTAGGCCTTAAAAAACAAGATACTGGTAAGTATAAACTGTTGAAAGAGAAGAAATAAAACTAAAAGGCCGGTGCAGTTGCAATAATGTGAGGCACTTTAAATGTAAAAACGTGAGTGAACCTGATAGATTTAGAATGTTTACAAACTTTTGGAAAGGTATTGAAAGTTGAGAGGCCAAAAAAAGCAACAATAGTATCTTTTGGTGGAGAATTCTACACGAGATTTTCGGCGTGGTTCTTCTGTTCCAGGAACTCGCGAAAAAATACGTCTTTTAAGTACTATCTAAAGGTTGGAGATGAAAGATTGCGAGTATGTAAGAAAATGGAATCGCACTTATTGCCGTGCTAAAACAAGTAAAATTTATTTTAGAACCAATGTGGGAAAGTAAGAACAAATTTTACAGAGAATATCTCCAACCAGCATCAAGGGCTCTTTTTCATATCGTGTTTTACACCAAGAACATAGGGGGTTTTTATTTAAAAAAAAGACCAATGCGAGACTGGCTTAAAATACAAATTGGGGAAAGTTACAATTGAAGAATACAATGACCACCAGAAGAGGAAAGTTGAAGCAAGGTAATGAAGAGGAAGCTGACAAAAAAAAGAGCTGAACACTCAAGTGAAGTATTGAAGTATTGGTCTATGCTGTAGACGTGCAAAAAGTTCCAACTTTTCCAAATATAAAAGCGTCAACAGCATATTATAAAAACCAAACTGGACAGCTTATAATTTGGAAACCATGAGGGGACGTGCTACGTCTGACATGAGGAAACGGAGGTGTTGACAGTGATGTTTTTGCATCAATGATAGTGAGTTTTTTAAGGAAAATGAATTAGAAAAGAAAAAAAGTGCCACTGAAATAATTATTTGGAGCGAGGGCTGCACCTACCAAAAACAGGTGCAAACTGTTTCAAATGCTTTACTTTACTTTGCAATACAGGGTGGTGTTACAGTTTACCAAAAATATTTGGAAGTAGGCCACACTCAAATGGAGGTTGACGCCATGCACAGCAAAATAGAGAAAAAGATTATGAATAAAGAACATTATGTCCCTGCTGATTAAGTTAGAGCCATCCGAGAGGCAAGGACAAGTCCAAGTCCGTAAAATGTGGAAAGCCTGTCTTTCAGAGACTTCTTTTGTTTATTCTTTTGTTATTATAAAAGTATTCCGGCCCGGATCCAAAAAAGGGAGAACCGTACGTCACTGATCTAAGATGTCTTAGGTACAAGCCAGATGGCCACATTTGGTTCAAATTAATGTTTTCTGAAGATTGGGACTGAGCTGCCTAAGCGTCCTAAACCAATACGTGAAGTGTACAATGAAATTAAGCCACTCTATACAAAGCCTCTTTCTATTCAAGAAAGGAAGTTTAAAGATTTGCAGGAGTTAAAAGCATGCCTTGAAGAGGACTATCACTTATTTTATGATAACCTGAGTCACGGAAACTAAGTAGAAATTTGTCCTTGCAGTTTACCTTTTAGTACAGTTTACAATTTTGTTACAATACATTGTAAAATCAATGATTTTATGAAAGAATAAATTCTTTTAAAAAAAGTCTTATGTCTATTTATTTTTTTTATACTTCAGTGCAAAAAGTTAAAAAATGTCGTATGTTGAGTTTATGACAAACAGCTAGTTATTAATAAGCAAATTGGTTAATTAATAATTAAATTTGTATACACTTTATACATTTTTAAACTTTTTGATAGAATAGCTAAAAAAATTTAACTGTTTTGAAAAAAATCCATAATACATAAAAACCAATTAGTTTTTTTCTCTCTCCTGTAAAGTACACTAGTTTTTACATATGACCTTTTGCTCTTACAGTAACGATATGGTTATTATTATATACACTGATTAAATTAAGAGTTTACTTCTAGGTACTTACGGTATGTAGTTTAACGGCAAAACACAATTAATGCAGTAGATAATGTTGTTTAAATTTATTTTTTAATGGGTATTTTTATATCAATAGTGCTTGTTATACTACCATATAACATTATTATTGATATCACTTGTGTTTATTTTGAAATTAATTTCAATGCACAAAAAAAAAACAAATATTAAACTAAATTCTGAAGTAATATTACTGAAGTAAACTTTTTAACATTAGAAACACAAATCTGCAATGTTATACTAATCAGTTTAATAGTAATTATAAAATAAAACGCACGATGGTGAGTACTAAGTGATGACACAGCTTAAAACTATCGACAGAGGTAGAAGCCATCGACCGACACAGTAAGACGACACGGTCTGACACAGGACAGCACGGAGACCAGCCCTGGTATTTGGGGGTATTTGGAAAGGCTTTCAGCTCGCTAATATATATATAGCTGCTGACAGTATTCTCCAGCCACCTACTGGACGCTTCCATTTGCAAGAATCCATTTTCCTGTCACAAATATAAAGCTTATAAAAAAATAAAAATTATTTCTTTTCACCTTGTCTCTTAACGAAACTGTATTGATATAAAAAGGGTATTCGTAAACTTCCACAAGAAAGAATCGATCGTCAGCCACGATAGTTTTGGGGGAGATCGAAATGGAAGAGTATAAAATGCGTTTAAAACCAAAAAACCATATTTTAATTTTTTAGTGTGATACACTTAAAATTAGCATCAGAGACAAAACTAAAGTTAAATCATATTCAGCGAACCCTTTAAAGCCCATTTTTTTAAAAAAAGGTAATGGCTTATAGGACTCTTTGTCTGCCTCTGATACAACTATTATATTTATGTCTCCGGTGTTTTACTGTACGATGCTTGGAAAATGTTATCTGAAAAAATTTGTTAATTGATTCATTTAATTATTGATGCCCTTCTGAACCCTACCAAAATGATAGCGGCGGACACCCTGATATTTTTCAAGGGGAATTCATCAATCAATTTCAAAACTAGGTTCAGTGCTTATTTGGCTGGAGGCTTGAAGCCAGTTAATTGTATGCATTAGCTTTAAATGACATTATTATATAGTACTAATATAAAAAGTTAATACAACCTAAGAAAAATAAGAAGTTTCCTTGCCCAAAAAAATGGCCTAGCCTTTTTGTTGTTCAACACAAACCCTAAAAATATAATTATGATCTTTATTATTTATTTTTTTTTTATAAAATAATAAATTAAATTAATTTAAATTTTATTAATTTATTATTTAATAAGTTTAAAATTAATAAACTAATTATAACGTTTAGTAATTAAACGATAGGTACAATCACTCTGTGGTTAATAATAGCTAACTCTCTAACACTAACTCACACTCAGTTTTTCTACTTCCTTTCCAAGACAGTTTGATTCAGTAAATATAGTTAATACCAAAATCAGAAGTATAACTCCAATTTCAACTTGACAGTATAATAAATGCCGAGTCTTTAATGAAGCCAATAACCTGCTGTGGAATCCAATAACCAACCAATCGCAGACGGGAAAACTAGTGGCTGATTGGTTCCCGCCACGGGACAAAAGTAACCACCTTGATCCCGCCATTAACCACTTCTTTGTAAAATATCCATCTAGGTTTGTGTAGTGATCCACTCTTTGTTTAGTATTTTTAAAACTCATTTAAAATATACATAAATTAATTATTGTAAACTGGTACTGAAATGTTTAACTTGGTTATTGTTTAATATGTATTTGGTTGGAAATGTTACGAAACAACACATGCGATGTTTCGATATTGTTCTTTGTTTGGTGTCTTCTTACGATAGCGTAAACTGGCAACGATTTAATTAACATAATTACACGCATGTTACAACAACCATCATTTTCTCCAGACATTGAATGTAATTGATCGCAAAGTATCTCCTCAGCAAATACCTTATTTATCAGTTTTAAAGAGATTTCTTGTTTTTTTTTTTAAATGATTAAAAATGCAGTGTTTATTAATAGAATTTTGGTGCAGATTCAGAATCTGTTATAGAATTTTTACTAAGATGTTTTTTGTGTTTGTTAAATTCGAACTGTAAGGTAGTAGACAATAAATTTGATTGTGATAAAATATGTTACAAAGATAACACCATTCTAAGAAGATTAAATAAACACAAAACACTGTTCTAGAATCAGTTTTTAAAAACTCGTAACTTGCTGTAATTGTTTGGAAACAAAATTGTAATTGGAATATTTTAATAATAAGAAGTTGAAAATAAATGCAAAAATAAGTATAAACATAATACATTCCATCTTCTTAGACTATATACAATAAGTTTGAGATAGAAGTGTAATCCTGAGCCCATTTGTCCAAACTAATATACGAGTACGAGTATAATGGTCTTCTCTCGAGTTTATTGATCTTCTTTGTTTGATTACATTGTTCTAACAGCCTTTATCTACTGGATGGAATTTCTTTCTTTATACACACCGTAAGATATTTGTAGAGATAATGATACATTTATGTACAGTTTGTTCGTTGTACAAACTATAAAAAAGCTGATATTACACGTTTTTATAACTAACTAGAATATTCCTAATAACAAACTTTTCCTTATTTGGATTATATCCAGATTTCAGACAGTTTTATACTTACAAAACAATAAAAAAAATATACTTCAAAGTATATAGCGGTGTATCGCTCATGTAAGAGAAAATTAAAATGTTTGTCCTGCTACATCTAATAGGTAGGTAATAGGCCAAACATTAGGTACCTACTAAACATATACAATTTTTAAATTAGAATTATTTACCATTATTATTTACCATAGTACCAGTTAGTTAAATGTAACATTTTAACTAACAGATTTAGTCACTTCAGGGTGATTCACGAAGATATGCAGAAACGTTTGTAGCTCATTTAACATGTACAAATTAATGAAAATGTGTTAATGAATGTGAAAAGGTCCGGAGGTGCTTCGTTAGCGAGTAACGGCTAGCGAAAGATTTCAATCGATATCAAACAATCGTTCGAGATAGAAAAATTACTTATTTAAAACTTTAGAGAATATCATAAGCTTTCTAGAAGACTTTGCTATTTATATAGGTTCATAAAAAACCTATACAACCGAGCTGCGAATTTCTTAAACTTTAAAACGGCTCCCATATGGAACAAAATGGCGTACCTCGCCAGCTAACTTAGCCGAGATATTTATAGAATTAATTTTTACTTAATAAGAATTAACTAAATTAATTACAATAACAATTAAAAATTAATTTTTTAAATTTTATAACACGTTTAAACTTGATTTTGTTGGATAGTTAACATCTCCAAAAGCTACTTTATATAGGATATGAAAGAAGTGAAGTTATGGAGAAATGTCCCTTACATGCTACCATAGACGCACTATACTTTAAACCGCTTCCTTTTCTGTTCATATGCATATGGAAAATAATCTGAAATTTTTAATGCACTCATTAAATACACTAAATTTTATTGGTCGACTGAATTGATTTTTGAAACTTTTATGTATACCCAAAAAATATAATAAAATAGAAAACAGCATAATATATTACATATTCAATAATCATATAGTAATCATAATAATGATAATCATATTTTAATTTATCCTTTTTTTGTATTTTACTATTTGTAAACAGTATTGTGAATAGTTTCTTGCAACAGGTAATGTAGATTAATAGTAGAACGACTTGTTCGTTCCCACAAATTCCCACTCTGTTAGTTTTTTCCTCTTCGACGAATCTATTTAGTCTTAAGAACATTAAAAATTACAATATTTCCACTCCTCCACCACCAATTTAGTTCTTCCATTTAGTTGATTATATATTCCAGAAACATCCTCATAACATAACGAAGTTAAATTTCAATACAATTTATGAACCTGAATATTAAATGTGCAAATCCTTTAAAATCGAAAAAATCCTGATGTAAAAAATGTTATAAGTTTGAGTGCCTAATGACTTTTTACTTAACAAACATTTTAGAAAATAAAAATACGTTTCTGGATCTTATGCGCATTTTAATTATGTTTAGGAGTGAAAAAATACTGTGGTTGAAATTGAATAATTTATTAGTTATGTAATCCATAATTTTTAATTATCTTAAGATATTATTCTCAAAATAACAAGGCCCATTAAAACTTATTTAATTAACAGAGACTGTTTTCTCATCTCGCAGTTATTGGGCGAGGGTTAATTAAAGTTGTTCTTGTAATAACTTGGCAAACAAGTTCCACGGCGAGCCCGCCTAACACCTTCTCTCCGATTAGAAAGGATATTTGGCTCTACATAGAAGGTTCTTTGGATATGTAAGAAAGTCAATCGAATATTGGAAGATGAATAGTGTTTCACCTTGGAGATTTCAGCTGTAAAAAGTTAGAATGTTATCACATCCACTGGAGTTTAGTTAGTTATAGCAGCAATTTTAAAAACAATTGGAAATTGAAGATTTAAGTGTAGTTTTGCAAACATAGTATTTCCAATTAAATAAATTGTTATGATAACTCTATTTATAAAAATATAATAATCACATTTATTACTTTTTGGAACTATTGCTTCTCTAACCATTTATTATTTCGTCTCTCATAGCAGACGTCTTACTTATGAATAAATGAAGATCATAGCTCTATTTTATATCCATTAATTCGTACAACATAACGGATAATAAATATCCTTCAAAGTAACCCATTATAACTACCGTGAACGTTTAACATGCTCACATGAACAAGTTTCATAGCCGCCATGATCTTCAAAGCCGAAGCTTAAGTTATGCCCCAAGTTTCGACACATATTTAGGAAACAATTCGAAATGGCTGAAGATGACACAGTAGCTAGTTTTACCATGGTAACTATGTTTGACTGTGAAATATGTGAGATATTTCAGTTTCGTACCATGGACATTTTAGTTAGTGTCAGATCAGTTTTATAACACTCTACTATTAATATAAGACAAAACAATCATACATGCGGATGATTAATTAATTAATTGGTATCCGGTAGAGGGATTATTAGAGCCGTCTACCCTGTAGCAATTATCTAATACTGATCGGTGCTATCAGGTAATTATGAAGTTGTCTGGTTTACCCATGGTCTATAAACGTAGTACTCATGTTTTGGTCATACAATTGTTTTGTAACATAAATCTAATAACTACTTAAATAATTTAATTTGATTTTATGGTTTGCTTAGTGCTAAGTCTAAATTATTACTATATACTTTTTCACACAACAATCATGCGCGTATCATAGATTTTTTAATCGAATTTGACGTAGAAAATAGTAGAAATGGAATAAATCTTTTGCTAAAATGTTTATCACAGATGATGTAGACTTCTTCTTATTCCTAAAAATATATTTTAAACAAACACAGTGACCTCGGAATAGTTATTATTAATCACTTTGTTTTTATGTTAACCAGATGCTTCAAGCACTAAGTGGTCAAGCAGATCAAATAAAGAGAGTCTCAAGTGATCAGGATTGCTTACAAAAGCTGGTAGATATATTTCCAGAGAGAGAGAGTTTCAGAGACTCCGAAGAGATTCAAGAGGAAGGAAGTACTATGGACAGCTTCTAGATGTCGGGTCCACGAAGAGATACGGTATTGCTTTATTTCAAGTTTATAGTGTCTAAAACTTCCCCTAGTTTCAAGAAGACCTTTTCTTATATATGTCCAGGTTCCACAAGGCCAAGAGTTCTCTGAGGCGTAAAAGTCCAAGTGTCAGAGAGCGCCTAAAGACCATGATCTTCTAGGTGACGGGGGTCAAGAGGTGTCCTAAACGCTTAGGGGTATTTAAGGCCGGAAGCTCCAATAGACCGGTACTTTAATGTGAATAATGGTAAAGATTTGATTCAATAATATAGAGATATCTTGTTTCCAAGAGTCAGGGATTAGCAGTTCTGACAGGAGTACACCCATCTTGAGTTGGAAGCACTAAAACACCAAATGACTTTTGAAACTTGCAGCTTGATAAGTTTTCATGGAGCTACAGCTGGGTTCCCGATAAAGCTAAGAACAATTAAGGGTTTATGTTTTCACAGAGTGCATGTTTTGAAAAATGAAATGCTACGAAATGATCTGCTCGCTATGAACTACGATGGAAATATCTCTTGGTTTTTATAAATTTAAGAAATTTAATTTAGCTCAGTAAGCTAAAATTAATCTTTTGTATTTTAATGTAATAAGGTTCATGCTATTTCCATTATTTTTATTTCATTTTTAATGGTTCCCTTTTAATTTTTATTTCATTTCCAACTTTGCAAGTTGTTTTTTAATTAACAGGAGAATGTACTCTCACTCCATCTGTCGTATTAAATATATTCTTATAAAAATGTCTTCAGTAAATTTAGAAAAACTAATAAAAATGTTAATGCCTGAAAGCACAAGCTAAGTTAATATATAATATTAGTAATCGTAATAAAACTAAATTGCATTAAAAGCTACAAAAGATGAGTTTTCATAATATATATTTTCAAATATATATAGTTAAAAGCAACATGTTTTAATATTGTTATAATAATATTTAAACATATCAGTTGTGAAATTAAAGTACCACCACCAGAACACTGATCATATTGCGTAAACTAGGTTTCCAAGTAGTCTTTTATGTGTTTTTCGTGAAATGATTTGACGTAAGATAACAAATCAGAAACATTACACAAACTGATAAATATAAATTATAAATTACTGGTAAAATTACAAACATTGGAAACAAACCCGGAAATTGAATCGTTTATGAGAAGATTGTTTGACCTAGGAGGAAGCTTTTCAATTACAAGTTCAAATGGGTTTTCTTACAACTCGACGCCAAGTTTTTCCAAATACCGTAGGATATATTACAGAAAAATATACTATTACTGCATGATGTCAACCATTTGGTTTTAAGCAGATGTCAACTCTGCCAGCATTGGAGGTGATACACTGCAATTACAAGCAAGAGGGCGAGTAATAATTAATTCTTTTTCACATTCTTGTGCTCTGTGTGTTCAGTGAAGTTAGTTTTTGAAAAAATACAATTACCATTTATTTTTTATTCTATCTGCCCGGCTGTTTACCCACGTAACTGTTGAAACATGTGTATAGCACGTCGGGTTATAATGGTTTTCATACAAATTTAAATTGATATTTTGACGAACTCAGAAATTGAATTACTCAGATTAGTGGAGTAGAAAGGTTTTCAAAATTAATATATTTCAAATAATATTAATTTATATATATATATATATATATATATATATATATAATTATATAATTATATTATATAAAATATTATATAATTATTATTTTAATAATATAATTTCAAATAAATTTTAATATTAGAGTCAATCGCAGATATTTTCCTTTAAAATTTTATCTAATTAAATATTTTTCATACAAAATGTTTGATATATATAAATATATAATTTCTCAAAGCCTCACTATGCGGGTTTTTGTTATACTTATATAATTGACATTACTAATATATATTAGGTTTTATGTATTTTTGCAAGGAATTCAGTATAACTCTCCTTTTTTTTTTACTTTTAAATCTTTTTTAACTAAAAAACTGTTTTCGTTTTAAAAAATACAGTAATATGCGTTTGCAGATAATTTTATTTCATAACACCGTGTAAAAAATTATGTACATCTTTAATGTATAGGAATGGCTTCAATGCCAAGAGTGTTGTGGGTTCTTTCGTGAGTTCTAATGTCCGAACAATTAGAACAAATTCCCACTCTGTTAGTTTTTTCCTCTTCGACGAATCTATTTAGTCTTAATAACATTAAAAATTCAATATTTCCACTCCTCCACCACCAATTTAGTTTTTCCATTTAGTTGATTATATATTCCAGAACCATCCTCATAACATAACGAAGTTAAATTTCAATACAATTTTTATGAACCTGAATATTAAATGTGCAGAATCCTTTTAAAATCGAAAAATCCTGATGTAAAAAATGTTATAAGTTTTGAGTGCCTAATTGAATTTTTATTAACAACAACATTTTTAGAAAATAAAAATACGTTTCTGGATCTTATGCGCATTTTAATTATGTTTAGGAGTGAAAAAATACTGTGGTTGAAATTGAATAATTATTAGTTATGTAATCCATAATTTTTAATTATCTTAAGATATTATTCTCAAAATAACAAGGCCCATTAAAACTTATTTAATTAACAGAGACTGTTTTCTCATCTCGCAGTTATTGGGCGAGGGTTAATTAAAGTTGTCCTCTTGTAATAACTTGGCAAACAAGTTCCACGGCGAGCCCGCCTAACACATTCTCCGATTAGAAAGGATATTTGGCTCTACATAGAAGGTTCTTTGGATATTGAAACCGTTACATCGCCGCTCGCACACCCACAGCAAACATCAGGGAAGCGCGCGCCCATGGCGGCGAACGGGGATGCCGGATCAAAACTAACTAGGTAAAATAAGGGAACACCGTGGTCAGTATACTCAGGATCATTCACTAAGACAAAACATAGGCCAATCCAGTCAATAGAAATATATATGTATATATACTATAAATAAAAAAAAAATTAAAAAAATTAAAAAGTGCCTGCAGTAGTAGATTACCTCAAACAATCCTTGTCAGGTGCACCTGCATACAAAAATTAGAAACGCCATAATTTGAAACAAGAAATGCCAATTTCACCCGGTATCCTTCGGCTAAGGGCGGGCTCCTAATGAAATCCAAGAAATAACTAAATATATCTAAAACTAACTTAAAATTAAATAACAAAATATAAACTATATAAATGGCAACAATAACAATAACAAATAAATAAAGAATATAAGCAGGGTATCACAGAAGACTAGAAGCAGGGGAAGGGCATCCTGCACTTAAAAATAAAAATTCCCAACTCAAAAACAACAACCCCAAAGAAAGTTAGCGTTTTACTCTTGGTAAAAAAAAATTAAATTATTAGAAAAAAAACTGATGGCCATAAGTAGCAGCCTATTAACAGGAATCTAAATTTAAAATTTGATGGCCAGAAGGCCTTAAATTAACCAAGTAGGCTATAAGGGGGAGTTATGGGCTAAAAGACCCCGAAGAACGTTACATCTCTCAGAAAGGCTTAAAATTTAGTAAAATGAACCTTCAGCAGTCTCTCTGGGTTTGTTTACAAAAGCTACATAACAAGTGACACATTACAAACAATATTGGCTGCAGAATAAAAATGAACTGTAACATATAGCCTAGGACTGGTCCTCACTGAGAGACAGAAAATTAATTTTAAGCCGAATAGAAAGGGTGAAAACTAATAAAAGAGTAAGAAGAAATAATTTATATTGAACCGGCTCAATATGTAAGAAAGTCAATAGAATATTCTAATATAAATGGTGTTTAAGCTTGCTGATTTAAGCTGTAAATGTTTAGAATATGATGAAATGCACTGGAATATGGTTAGTTTTTAGCAGTAAAATTTGAACAATTAGAATTTAATATCGAAGTGCAGAGGTTGAAATAAGAGAATTAATACGTCCAAGATTTCATTGGTGACCAAATATTCCTGTCTCTCTCGCCATTTTATTCTATTTCATGAATTAAATGCAATGCTTAAACAAGAGCGGAGTGGGGCGGATTCTTATTGTGGTTTAGAAACGTAAATAGAATTATGTGTTATTTCAGCGGTGGTGCTGTCAACTTTGGAGTTAGAAAGATAATGTCTCTGATTACAGAAATATTAGACACCATTATTATCACTTTCACGTGATCGTAAGCACGAGATTTAAGCAATATTTTAATTAGGCCTAAATAAAAAGCTGCTGAATATAATTAGTTGAATTTTTCCGTCAGTTTTTCCATTAGTTCTCCATAAAATTTTCAGAAAAATATAATTTTAAAGTCACTTACAATGTTTAAAAAAATAGAACTCTAACTTAAATCATAATGATAAAAAATCATGTCACTCCCTGGTTTTGGCCGTTCTATCAAAGTTTATATTTGGGCCTAATTATAAAAGCGGCTAAATTGTATACTTAAAATGCCTATAATTTCACGCGATACGATCAAAATACATTTTTACTTTTTTCTGTATTATGGAAGTTATTATAATGGGCCAAACATTTTACATAAAAATTATTTGCCTAATCTTAAGCGGTTGGAACACCTTACTACTCAAACTAACTGTATTGGAAATTTTTACTATATCAATTTTGTAGGTTGTGCATGATGAAAGAACAAATATCCAAAATATTGCCTAATCATATTTACATCTTGAGGTTGAGGTGATAGTGGTAGATATTGCAGTCTCTTGACCTTTACTCAATGAAACTGTAAATATCTCTGATATTTCTAGAATTTTTTCCTCAAAATTCAATATATTTTATTCAATCGTTCCAAATATTTCAGTAAAAAACTTTGAACCATTTTTGGCCAGAGTGGGGGAAATCAGATGTCTAAAGGGAGACTAAATTAGTAGTCGAACTAGTAGTAACTTTTGAGTTAACACGCTTATGATTAAATAAATTATGGTATTTTACTAGTGGATTAAAATCCCAATATAATAAATAAAAAGAAAAGATTATGCATGTAACAAAACATATGTAAATTGCAATTGATTAGTAAGATGAACAATAACAAACATTTACTATAATCTGTTTAAAATTTGTATAAACTATTGCACTTATTACTTTTGATATTAATAAGTTATTGCAAACACATTTATTATCTGTTGGTTAAGCCGAGTTCATAAATATATGAATGTTGGAATATTAAGGGAGTTTCAAGACTTTTGTGTCGTTGGCCGAAAGGATTATCGAAATAGTAAATAGGGCTATATGGCTATATGCACCATTGGATTTTAAAATAATAGTAGAGAGAAAATACTATTATTTTACATATCCTCTTTTGTCTTTATACTTTTCTTAGTATAGGCCTTCAAAAATAAAGGAATTCTCTTTGATATTGTAAATGGTAATTGTATGTAACTATAAAAACTAACGTAGGTTTTGAAGAAAAATAAAATACTATGCTTTGGATCTGTTTTAGATAAGTAATCTGTAGAAGTATATTTACACTCCCCACATTTAGAAAATACATACGATCATTTCCACTTAAATAAATTTATCACGATAATCCTGTTTTCGAAAATCATTAAATATATCAATTACTTTTTTGAACTATTGGTTGTTTAACTATTTATTATTTTTTACGTCGTAGCAACAAGCCCACTTCGTTCCCGCCGTATTCTTCAAAGCCGAAGCTTAAGTTATGCATTAAATGAAACCCAAGTTTCGACTCATACGAGACATTTTAGTTAGTGGTCAAATCAGTTTAATACTGTACCATTAATATCTAACACAACAATCATACAAGCGGACTGAATAATTAATTAATTGGTATCTGTTAGAGCCGCATACCCTGTAGCAATTATCTAATACTGATCGGCTGCTGTCAGGTAATTATGAAGTTGTCTGGTTTACCCGTGGTCTGTATACGTAATAGTAATAAAAACGTTTCGTAACATAAATCTAATAACTATTTAAATAATTCCATTTTCTGCTAGTGTTATGTAGCTAATTTAACTACATATTTTCCGCACAACAATCCTGCGCATATCATCCTAATCATATTATACATATGAAAGTGACTTTCTTTGTTTATTTTATTTTCACGAACAAACTATTCAACCTTTTGTACTGACATTCTTCGTGGAAATTATTATGGCTCTTGGGATATACATAGGCGTATCCTTATTTCAAAAATCCCTCCGAGCTATGCCTCACTGGTCTTTAAAGAAGCAGAAATCTCGTCTTGATCTCTAAAGGTGTGAAATATAAAGACCCTGTTAAATATAAAAACTTTTCTGTCGAAACGTATTATGACAGCACGACATATGTTTGTTTATTAATTTAACCAATATTTTCAATATTTTACTTTTTAGAGTGAAAGCTTGAAAAAGTTACAACACTTCTTATTTCAACGTCGTGGCAACAAGGCAAACCAAGTAATTTATTCTAGATTTTAATGAACTGAATTGGATATGTGTACTGTAAGGCATTGATTTTGGTGTCCTGAGAATTTGTTGGGCGAATATTTACTGCAGCTGTAGGAGCTTTATTCAACAAACCATTTCCTCCGTGACTATAATGAAGCAAGCGCAGTGAGTCCGTGATTACAGCGAGTGAAATAATAAAAGAATACACGAGATACTGAATTAAATTTGTATGACAGGACATCGTTGAGGGGACATCGCATCAATATCTCACTAATGAGGTATACATACTAATATACAGGGTGATTCAAAACTAAACGGCAATCTCTCGGGAGCTTATTCTATAGCTAAAAACAAGTGAAAAAGTTCATATAACCATATGCCCGGAAACGCTTCGTTAGCGAGTTACGCCTAGCGAAAGATTTCGCCCGGATTTCAGAACCCTTGGTGAAGTCAGGCCGTATAAAAATGGTAAAGGTAGTTACAAAGATACAAATACGATTGTTTTTTATGTTTTTATATCTGAAAAATTTATTAAAATTCGTCCCAGAGCTGTAAATGCAATACTTTCAGAGATATCTTACGTAAAACACAAGAATTGGTGCAAAGAAATAACACATTTTTGTGTTTAACGTAAGATTACTTCCATAAATGTTAAATAAAGGTCATTTTTTTTCTTAAACAGATTTGTAGAACATTTAATTCTGAAAAGGTTCATGTGAATTACTTAGGAAAAAAGTTAATAATAGGTATTGAAATTTAGCTTTATTTAAAAATAAAACAGACGCACAAAATGCATATTCTTATCTGCATAAAATATTAACTAATGTTTAGGTTGTGAGTAACAGCTGATCATTTATTCAACACTTTTTATCGTCATATTTTCTTTGCAATGGTTGGCAATATCAGCTGATCAACAATTAGTTCATGAAGTAATATTTGAATAACCTTTATGGAGGTTTTTGTATTGTGGCGTGTGAAGATTGTATTTTGTGAGATCCTGTGATTATTTTGAAATATTTTATACAAGTGTATAAAATATTTTATTAAATATTTATTTTTAAAATATTTTATTAAATAAATATTTTTATAAAAGTGTATGTAATTATCCTAGTAAATAATGACAGATAATGTAAATGGTATGTATTCGTTTGAAGAGTATACGGACATGATACTGATTTACGGCAAAGTTAACAAGAATGGTTTAGCTGTAGTTCAGGAATATCGTGATACTTTTCCACATCGAAGAACACCTGATCGCAAAACATTTGAAGCTGTGGAGAGACGACTTAGAGAAACTGGTAGCTTTAAACCGAAGCGAATAGATACTGGTCGTCAACGTAGCGCAAGGGACTATAATAATGAACAAGCAATAATAAATGCTGTAGAATTATCACCAACCACAAGCACCAGACGATTATCACGTCAGTTAAATATTTGCCAGTCAAGCGTATGGCGGACACTTCATGAAGCACAGTTGTACCCATTCCATATAACACGTGTTCAAGACTTATTACCGCAAGATCTTAATAAACGGAAGATGTTCTGCCGCTGGTTAAGAAGAAATTGTTTACGACATCAGTATTTTCTTCGGCGTATTCTCGTTACTGATGAATCCTGTTTTACTAGAAATGGAATTGTAAATTTTCGTAATACCCATACTTGGGCGTACGACAACCCACATGAAACTGCGACGAGGCATTTTCAACATACATTTTCAGTCAATGTATGGCTTGGTGTTCTGGGTGATAATTTGATTGGTCCATTTTTCCTCCCTAATCGACTTAATGGAGTAGCGTACTTAAATTTTTTAAGAACAAACCTGCCTACACTCTTGGAAAATATTCCTGTTCAAAACAGAATAAATGCATGGTTTATGCACGACGGAGCACCTCCACATTTTTCTAATGATGTAAAAAACTATTTAAATGATACGTACGGTAGACAATGGATTGGTCGAAATGAACCAGTAAAATGACCACCACGTTCTCCTGACCTCACGCCAGCAGACTTTTTCTTATGGGGTTGGATGAAGTCAATTGTTTATTCAAAACGGATTAACACCATAGAGGAGTTACGTAATCGCATTAGAGAGGCGGCAGAAACTATCAAGAATGCTCCAAACGTTATGAAACGCGCTAGAAAAGAGTGGATTCGTCGTGCGAAAACGTGCATTGCTAACAACGGAGGACACTTTGAGCAACTATTATAGGTGATTATTACAGTTTTATAAAGGTAAATACATTTTATGTTAATGTTCAGTCTAGAATAAATGATCAGCTGTTACTCACAACCTAAACATTAGTTAGTATTTTATGCAGATAAGAATATGCATTTTTGTGCGTCTGTTTTATTTTTAAATAAAGCTAAATTTCAATACCTATTGTTAATTTTTTTCCTAAGTAATTCACATGAATCTTTTCAGAATTAAATGTTCTACAAATCTGTTTAAGAAAAAAATGACCTTTATTTAACATTTATGGAAGTAATCTTACGTTAAACACAAAAATGTGTTATTTCTTTGCACCAATTCTTGTGTTTTACGTAAGATATCTCTGAAAGTATTGCATTTACAGCTCTGGGACGAATTTTAATAAATTTTCCAGATATAAAAACATAAAAAAACAATCGTATTTGTATCTTTGTAACTACCTTTACCATTTTTATACGGCCTGACTTCACCAAGGGTTCTGAAATCCGGGCGAAATCTTTCGCTAGGCGTAACTCGCTAACGAAGCGTTTCCGGGCATATGGTTATATGAACTTTTTTACTTGTTTTTAGCTATAGAATAAGCTCCCGAGAGATTGCCGTTTAGTTTTGAATCACCCTGTATAAATGCTGATATAATTCCTACAATGGACCGAGAAAATACTATATTGCGAACGATGATAATACTGTATAAGCAATGGTATGATATCGGGAAACAAAGAATGTACTTTACTGTATCATGTGTCACCTTTACATATGGATGACAACTATCACAATATATGTATTAAAACGTGTAAAGTACGTAGTATGGTAAAGTATTATCGATGTTGATTTTAGTTTTTAATTTTCAATGACAGTCTATAAAAATAATAATCTATATAATTATCTGTAGATAATTATCTATATCTATACAAGTTATAAAACTGTAATTATTTTAATAAAATCTCATTAAAAAACTATATACGTCTATTAATAATGTTTTAGAGCGAAATAGTAAACTTCAATTTTGCGTTCGAAATATAATTAATTTGAACGAGAAGTACAAAACCAGAAATAAGAATTACTTGTAATTTTCCTTAACTTCTGGTATTCTTGCTCTTGATGACAGAAAGATGTATAACCAATGTATGATATATGACCAATTCCATTTTAAAAAATCATAAGAAACTATCGTATTTCATGATAAATGCTTTCACTAAGATATGAACTTTCACTTTGGAGTTCTTCTACATTGATACTGATGTTTTACTGAAATCGTGGGAGGTGTTCAAGCAAATACACGAATATAGCATAGAAATTGCAGGCGAAGTCGCGGGTGTGCTAGTAGATATCTATTTTCTAATCAAATTTAACGCGGGCATTTTTTAACACATTTTTACTAAACTGTTATATCACAGCTGGTGTAGACAGGTGCTTACGTTTATTCTTTTGCCAAAATCTTTGTAGACCATCCTCCATTGGATCTGAAGGGTCACCAACTACATTAAAAACTCTTTTCAAGTCCAGTATTCTGGAGTCTGGAGTGTTAGACTGGTTTGCGAAATACGACGTAAAGTAAGGACTAGACCACGTGCCTTGATATCGAAAGTCGAACAACTGGTTGTATGAACAACTACTACCTCAGTTGTGCATTTAAAGAACCAAAGCTGCATCTTACATTACAGAATATTGTACAGCACAAACATTCTTTTTCAAGCAATTAAGAAAAAGAACGAGCCTTGATTTTTAAGGTCTTGCGATATAAAAGTATTAAGTATTGATATATTTACAAATTGAATAACCAATATGTATAATTCCGTCTACAAGATTTTCAAAAATATCACTTAATTTCAAGACCAGCAACACGAGAAAGTGTTAAGAATCTGGTGGATTTTTAATTACTGAATATTAATACAATAGAAGTAATCACATGGATTGGATGGAATAAATTCTGAAACCCTAATTTCTTCAAGAGGAAAGTTAAAGAAGCTTATTACACACCCTACTAGAGGACCAATCATTCGTGTTGGACATAATAGAAAACTCTTTACAACTGGTATGTTATCAAAATATTACCTTGTCCCCAAAATATACTCATAATTAGAATTTTTATTTTTATTGGTCTGTACACATCGCACTTAGAAATTAGTATTAATATCATGTATCAAATAGATGACATTGTGTATTTGTAATCTTATCGTGTGTACAGATTTGTTTTTTTACAAATCAATTCTTAAATATCATACACAGTATGGTGATTTTACAAAACGTACATCAGTATCATCGAAGGAAACATTTAAAATATGTCCATATAGATGCAGAAACTGATATTTACAATTATAAAATACTGGGAAAATTTTAAACATAACACTGCTAACAGACCAGGAAATTGAATCTTTTATGAGAAGATTGTTTGACCTACGAGGAAGCTTTTCAATTACAAGTTCAAATGAGTTTTCTTACAACTCGACTCCAAGTTTTTCCAAATATCGTAGGAAATATTACAGAAAATATACCATTACTGCTCGATTGCCAACATTGGTTTTAAACAAGTGTTGACTCTGCCAGCATTGGAGGTAAAAAAAAAAAACTGGAATAACGAGCAACAGGACGAACAATAATTGTTTTTTTTTCTTTCTTATGTTAATAAATAATTCATGCAACATGTATTCAGTCAAGCAATGTTTGTTTTAAAAATACAGTTAGCATTGATGATTTATTACCTCAGCCCGGATGTTTACCCCATAACTGTGACAAAGGTGTTATATCGTTATAAAAGATAAAGTGATATTCGACGAATTCAGAAATTGAATTACTCAGATTAGTAGAGTAGAAAGGTTTTCTAAATAACTTGATAGGGAGGCAGATTAAATAATAATACTATTAAATGTATACTATATATGTGTGCTATGTACTGTGTCCTGTGTATGTTTTGTAGAATATAATAATCTGCAAACACATTATTATATTCGACATATTTTCAAACATATTTACTCTTACTACAGTAAAGTGATTACAGTTATTCTGGGACTCATTTTGTGGAACATGGGACACAAAAGATAGATATCTACATCCACCAGGTAATTATTTTACTCGTAATGAGTGTATGAAGACGATTGGATTCTCGTGGTCAGAATAAGTTCAGAACTGAAACCGGAAAGTCGAAGTTGAATCCTCATGGGCGTCGAAGATGATTACAGAAAGGAGAAAAGAAAAAAAGATCTTCATAATTGAATTTTTCTATTATAATTTATTGTAGCCTGTTTGTCAATCTTGATAATGTGCTGTTTGTTAAAATAAAAGTACAACTACAGCAAATATCTTTAGTATCCAAGAAGGCTGTATTTTGTGTGAATTTGAGCCTGCAATAGTGTACGATTGTGATATACTATATCGGTAATGTTCAGCCGATAAAACATTGTAATTATCTTTTAATAAAACAAAACTGCCAGAATATATTGAGTCATTCTCTTTATGCGATATAACAGTTCCTAAACTTGTTCTGTATCAAATGGTAGTACTCAAATGCATATTTGTTTGGATAGGAAAGACAGAGATATATGTGCTGATAATCATTGTCACAGATAATCACACACAAAGATGAGCCACAGGGGTCTGTAATCAGCCGATAACACGGCCGGTAATTAATTGATGTCGGATTGTAGTTATGATCCGTCCGTTGAGTACAAATTAATTAACTAATTAATTTACGATGTAATCCGTGGACCATTTTGTACTTAAATAATAACGGGACGAATCTGCGGTTTCTTAATCATCATAATTCTAAAATTATAAGTAATATTGAAAAGTGACAATGTAATCGTCTGGCCATTTTCGATGTTTCGAAACAGATAATTTGGGCACATGTTTCCATACTAAAATGTGCATGAAGATTGTTTAGATATAAGAATGAAACATACACGGTGAATATTTTATTTCTGAAATACCTTTCATAAATACTCTTAAAGCTATTAAAAAATGCATTGCCTGTAACAAGAGGCAAAATTGTTGTTTGATTGAAATAGAAAAGGCAACATGCCATGCAATTACACAACCTTTTTATATTTGTTTATATATATATTTGTATATATATATATATATATATATATATATATATATATATACACATCAGCAGTTTTAATGTGATCTACACAGCAATAACAAAAAAACTAGGTAGGAATAGGCTAAATCACTAGCTTCGCTAGGAATAAGCTTCATGATATTTTACACGATTGATAGTGCATGTAAAATATCAATCCTTTTAGCTTATTTCAATTTCGAGATGTTTTTCGGCCTGCCGGGCAGACATACATCACACAGATAAGAAAGTTTTACATTTTCTCAGCAGACAAAAAAGAATTTGTGTGAGGCTACTGAGTGCTTTCATAGCGCTTAGTCGAAAATTCCATGGCTGGACATGCTCAATCCTTGTCTATGCACACGAAATGTATACACGCCATAGGAACTGTATCAAGATATATTGCCATATTTTTGTTCATTGAGCTAACTTGTGTTAAAAGGTACTACAAATCAAATGATGTCACCAACTTTCAACATTGACATGCACTTTTTTTCTTTCCACTGTATGAATATTAATATGAAGTTTATTATCATTTAATGTGTGGTCATCACACATGACCAAACTTTCACATTTAATTTAAGTGCTATTTTAATACAAAAGAACAAGTGGTTGAAGTGAGTTCCACATGTGTTAATATGTAACTTGAAAATCTCATATGATAGTTCTCAGCTTGTTTACACATTTATTTATTCTGCTATTTTCGCGTTACCGTCATGGTCACAAAAAAGACCATTTTTACAAATGCCTAAAAGTATATTCTAACGCTCAGCCAAATCCCATTGAGTTGCATGCACCATTATCGGACTCAGTCCTGCTAATATAAATAAAGCTTTATAAAACATATAAACTCTGTATGCCAGTTTATTTTCGAGATATCGTGCAAGCTGAGAGACAAAAATTAAATTTTTCAGCTCCACGTGTGGCAGGCTTTTCTAATGCTCACCCATATATCTAAAATCAGATAGCAGACAAAACCGGCAAATTCAAATTATGACAAAATTCTATTATATACATAATTAATAAAATGTTAAATGAATACACGTAAGTTCCTCGAATTTTGCTTCCGTTCACGTTGTAGGTTTGTATATGTACTGGAGATGTAGGAATAATAACGGAAGGATAGCACTAACATGACTATCACTAAGTGACTATCACTTACTTCAAGAGTGTTAGGATACGTCTATGGTACTCAGTTGTGTAACAGGAAATTACTTTCAAAGCCTCAGTGTGCTAATACATCAATAAATTAACCACTTGTTCTGTTGTATTAAAATAGCACTTAAATTGAATGTGAAAGTTTGGTCATGTGTGATGACCACACATTAAATGATAATAAACTTCATTTTTGAAATAATTGATCACATATTTTATAATTATTTGGTAATTTCTCTAATAAATATGTAGTTTAAATACCAATTTCCTGCCCAAAAGGTGTTGCGTTGATACAAAGAAGAGTTAAAATAAATACCCGCAAGTCCAAGCTGAGATAAACCGTTAAATTACTAGGGAAGTGGAAGTATAAGTTAAAAATTAAATAAATTGAATTTTTATTACAAAAATTCCTATTTTAGCTCTTCTCCATGTAATGAAAATACGTGTACAAATAATGTCCAAGTGTACAATGGTAAGTATTTTCTGGTTCACACCGCATCGTTTGGTTACTACCAAATTTCAATATTACTTTGGATCGTTCTTTTTACGGTAAAATGAACGATCTCTGCTTTGAATGAGTCAGGTGGTTCACTCGTGTTTGAACAAGAACCTCCCTATTTGAAAGTGACATCAGCGTAAATCATGAACCCCAGCGAGCACATTAGTACAATCAAGAATATTGAACAGTAATGAAGGTTGGTATCAACATAAAGCAGTATAACGGACAATAAATCAAGTCAACATGTCACAAGCAGTACAAGCCTGGGAATATCGACTGCCCGGTGTGACAGGTGAATCATTTCCAGATGTACGCAGCAGTTGTGTCACTGTACAATCAAAAAACATAACGGTTGAATTTGGGTTTTCTAAAATAGAATGCAATCTATGATATAATTGGTAGTGTCCGATCGGAAAATAAAGATACATAAGTATCGGAAGTAATCTTGATTAATTTTGTTTATTTTTCTTTCGTTTCTACACATACACATGACACAATATTGAAATTGTACGTTACAATTATCTTATACTTTACACAACTACTTGTTTCTTTACAATACGGGACGCTTAAACACACACGAGACACTGCAAACACAAAACATCTGATTATGAAACTTTAAAGACAATACACTCCCAAACTAATATTTATCAACTTCAAATTATAATCCGATTTGTGACTCAATATTATTATATAATATAATACTTAATCTCAAACATGGACTGTACATTTATGTCAATGAATCCTTATTAAGTTAGTAAAAATGTAATTTTTACAATTATTACAT
This sequence comes from Homalodisca vitripennis, assembly GCF_021130785.1. Lineage (NCBI taxonomy): Eukaryota > Metazoa > Arthropoda > Insecta > Hemiptera > Cicadellidae > Homalodisca > Homalodisca vitripennis. The sequence continues at coordinate 154,776,391 of NC_060209.1, forward strand.
TTATTATATTAATTATTACAATTTATTTATAGATATCTCTCTAAAATACAATCTCCTACATTTCCGAAATAAATACTGCCTGGAGTTTTTTTAAGTTCAAGTAAAGACAATGAAACAAATTGTTTAGTACATTATATTATACCCCTGACACACTTGGAAGCTTACTATTTAGATATTATATACCATTTCAGAAGAATGACACTTAAAATATCAATTTAAACCGTAAATATTAGTTTAGGATAAGTATGATATGAGATAATGACAATACCTAAATTCGCATTTATTTTAAATACTAATAATTACATTTTAATTTTTTTATACAATTATTGTAATTTTATTATCAGGCAAATGCTTACAGTTTATGTATAAATATATCTCTGAAGTACAGTCTCCTACATTTTCCAATTAAATACTGCCTGGAACTTTTCGAGTTCAGATAAAGATATTAAGATCAACAAAACGAATTATTAATATATTGATTTTATTTTGCCCTCAACACACTTTGAAACCTAGTATTTAGTTGTTTTTTACCGTTTCAGAGAAATTACACTTTAAAACCAGATGTAAAATCGTAAAAGTTAGTTTAGGACAAGTATGATATGCGATAACGACAATACCTGAATTTGCACTTACAATTAATACTAATATTTTTATTTTTTTAAATACAATTATGATATTTTTTATTATCAAGCAAATTCACAACGATATAAAGACTTGGTTTTGACTTTCCCATTACTTTGATTTGCTGTTGCACAGGGGTTCATGATTAATGTCTTTAATATCCAAAACTTTTGTTTAAATTTATGAGGATGAGTATATGTCCATACTACGCATAAAAGCTAAACCTGTATAATATAGAGCTTTTGGAATTCTGATTTTACATATTTTAAATTCTGAAAATCGGATTTCCAAAATACTTTTAAGTTTATTTATCTTGAAGTAGGCGTGAGGAACTTATCTCAGGTTTGTTTGGAATGCCAGTTATAAAAAGGATGTGCACATAGCCTCCCTGTTTTTATCAAAATAAAATTACATGCAAAACTATGGGTGACTGCAAGGTATATTATAAAAACGAAATAAACCTTATGCGCATTTTTTCAGTGTGGTATGGTAAAATACGTTCATCAAACGGAACATTTTTTACGTATTTTAACGCTTGATCATGTTTCAGACATTGGCTTCGTCTCGTTCGTAAAACATGATTGTGCAATTACGTTTACATGATTTATTTCAATATCATGGAGTTTAAATCATAAGCTTGTTTGATAGTATTTCCGCATCACTTCACAGAACTTTAGCAGAACGAAAGCAACAAACTAACTTTGCAACTCTGGAATGAAGACAGAACGTCATCAGATTAAAGTGAATGTACGTCATGAGCAACGCTGACAGTAATTTACATTGAAATTTACATTTGAATAGTGTAATCTTGGTCTGGTATAAATCAGATTTAATTTCAGATAATCTAAAAATATACATACGAATATCAATTATCAAGAAATATACGGAACAAATCAGTTATATTATAATTATAAATAAATAAATAATTATATAATATTAAAATAAATAACTATATAAATTACTTTGAGAGGAAATTAATTTATCATTAAGAAATTGTCCCAAAAGTTTTTATGTACAATGAAGAAGAAGAAACAAGAAACAGAAAGAAACAACATTTACATACAGACATACGAATTTTTTTAATGCAAAGATGAAGGAGAGTACAAGAATTTGACAAGTGTCATTACACGACTGGAGATGACACTGCGGCATGCACAGTTGTCCGATCACTGGATCGATTGTTTTTCCAATATCCCAGAGAGTGTTGGTTATAAATGAATTAAACTAATGATTTAATGAATAAATACAAAATATTAATTAAGGAAACAATAATATCTTTATTTTTGTCCAGGCAAAATAAGAAAAACTCTGTGTTTTCCTAGACTTAATATAATTTTTGGCACTATTTGTAGTATAAAATCTATTCCATGAGAATTAACGTTTACGTTATTCCAAAAGTTTAAATTGATACGACGGATAAATTACAATTTCACTCATGCTCGAGTTTATTCTGAAGTAAATACAAGATATACTAATGTTAAACTGCATAATACATGTTATAAAATAGTATATATTTTGGTTCTAGTGTCCAAACTTTGAATCATAAGATAAAACGGTAACGAGTATTATTGACTAGACTGATTAAATTAAGATTAAGAATTCTGAAGTCACAGTATTGAAGAATTTAAAAAAATTAGAAACACAGATCTGCAATGTTATACTAAATAGCAGTGTTAAAATAAGCCCACGATGGTGAGTATTAAGTGGTGACACAGCATAAAACTATTGACAGATGTGGAAGCCATTGACCGAGGCAGTAAGGCGACACGTATGACACAGGACAGCACGGAGACCAGCCCTGGTATTTGGGGGTATTTGGAAAGGCTTTCAGCTCGCTAATATATATAGCTGACAGTATTCTCCAGCCACCTACTGGGCGCTTTCATTTGCAAGAATCCAATTTATGTCACAAACACAAAGCTTATAAAAAATAAAAATTATTTATTTTCACCTTGTCTCTTAACGAAACTGTATTGATATAAAAACTCTATCGATAATAAACTTGTTAAACATATATATACATTACATTAAAAATGTATAGTGAAGAAGCCAATAGCCAATTTAAACAATAACTTAGTTTTCGTGGAATCGGAGTTATTTTCTACAAGATATACTCGTTCGCCAACCTCAATAATCTTAATAGGGGTGGAAATGGAAGTATATAAAAAAAGGTTAATAATATTTCCATTTTCTTAGATTTATACTTTTAAAAGCAGACACAAGTTTAAAACCAAAATTTTATTTAGCAAACCCTAAAGCCCGATTTTACTGAAAGTGGAGGCTAATTGAGTATGACTCAGTCTTATTGTCTCCCTATGTTATAACTATTTTATTTGTCTCTGATCGTGTTAAGTGTAGAAAATATTATCTAACAAATAATTAATCTTTAATACCTTTAATCATTTTAATGTCCTTTCGAACCCTACCATAATTATTGCGGCACCCGGTTTTGTTTTTCAATTAAAATTCTCCAATTAATTTCACTAAAAACTAGTTTAAGTGCTTAAATAATACAAGTTGGCTCTAGGCTCGTAGGAAATCAATGCAAAAAGAATAGTAAAACTATTTGTTATCCAAGGCACACCCTAAAAACTATAATTAATTATGAGTTGTATTACTATTTACTAATTAATAGGTTTAAAATTAACCAATTATTTATAACTTGTACTAATGAAACAATACATAAAATTATAAAGAATATTGAAAAGTAACATACGACGGATAAATTACAATTTCACTCGTGCTCGAGTTTATTCTGAAGTAAATACAAGATATACTAATGTTAAACTCCATAATACATGTTATAAAATAGTATATATTTTGGTTCTAGTGTCCAAACTTTGAATCATAAGATACAACGGTAACTAGTATTACTGACTAGACTGATTAAATTAAGATTAAGAATTCTGAAGTCACAGTATTGAAGAATTTTAAAAAATTTTAAATTCTTCAATTCTTCAAATTCTTCTTCTACACTTGATTATACATGTAATCGTCTGACTATTTGTTATGTTAATCTGGGCATATTTTAGTGGACATATTCAGACGAAAATTGCCATGTAAATTCCTTAGATATAAGAGTGAAACATATACTATCATATCTATTAAACATGAACTATATTCCACAATATTTTAGCCCCTGAAATAACTGTCAGTAAATTGTCTACTTCCTTTCAAATACAAGTGATACAGTAAAAATCTTTATATTAACTTATTAATTATAAGTTTTAATATTACTCAATTCATTATAACTTATACTAATTAAAAGATACGTACAATTGGCATTTTTTTGTTAAAATTATTATAGCACTCTTACTAACACACAATCAATTCTCTATTTCCTTTCAAAGGTACAGTAAAGATAGCTAATACCAAAATTATAAAAATCCCTCCAATTACAATTTGGTAGTATAATAAATGCCAAGACTTTAACGAAACCAATAACCTGCAGTGGAATCTAATAACCAACTAATCACAGACGGGAAACTAGCGCTGGTAGGTTACCGCCACGGGACTAAAATAACCACCTAAATCCCGCTATTAACCACTTCTTTGTAAATATTTATTATGGTTAATATCTACTTTGTTTGATATTTTTAAACTCATAAAGATAAATTAATTATTTTAAATTGTTACTTAAATGGTTATTTATAACTAATGAGGGATTGAACGTGGCGTTAAAATGACAAATTGTAAATTAAATTTAAATTTAAAAAATTAAAAACTAACGTAAAAATCTTTTCTTAAGACAATGAATGGAATTTATCGCACCAAAACATTTGCCTTATTTATAACAGTGAAAGAGGGTTCTCGGTTTTTTGTAATGATGGAAAATGCAGTGTGTGTTAATAGAACTAATGTTAATAGATCCAGATATAGAACCTGTTATAAAACTCTTACTAAGATCTCTCTTTTCTTTATCAAAACGATCCTTCTTTTTATATAAAATTGGAAATATAAAGGTGTTATACAAGTAACTTTGATTTTGGTGCAGATGCTACCATTCTAAAAAGGTTAAGGATACACAAACAAGAACCTTTTTTCAGATTTTAACTTGCTGTACTTGTTTGGGGATAATACCAATATTGTAACTGAAATATTGAATTTCGAATACACAATGACATAGAGATATTGAGAAAATAAACAAAAATGCAAAAATACAAGTATTAATATAATTCATTCCATGTTCTTTAATCATAAATTATAGGTTTGAGATAAAAGTTTAATTCTGAATCCATTTGTCCAAACTAATATGAGTACGAGTATAATGGTCTTCTCTGGAGTTTATTGATCTTCCTTGTTTGATTACATTGTTCTAACAGCCTTCGTGTTCTGAATGGGGGTTTCGTTCTTTATCACACACCGTAAGAGATTTGTAGAAATAATGTTACATTTATGAAGCTGTACAATAAGTGAAATTACAAATTCTTAAATCCTGTTACATCTAATACATTTTATTAGGCCAAACATTAGGTACAACATTAACACACAAATCTAAATATTACCAATATTATTAACCATAGTACCAGTTATTTCAATGTAACATTAACTAAACGGTTCAGTTACTACAGGGTGATTCACGAAGATATTTAGAAACTTTTGGAGCTCATTCTACATGTAAAAATAATGAAACAGTTCATTTAAACATATGTCAGGAAATGCTTCGTTACCAAGTTACGGCTAGCGAAAGATTTCACTAATTTTGAATTTCCAGTAAAACAGCTACTGTATTATTTTTGGTTAGGTATAACAATTTTATATTATTAACAAATTTAATAAAACAATAACAAATTTAATTACAATTTAATAAATGATGATAAAACACTAAAAAGCAAAAATAATCAAATTAATAAAAACAAATAAAATTGAGATTTTAAAATGGACTTGTCTTAGAGAAAAATAATTTGTCTTACATGCAAACCGGTTCGTAACCCCATTATTATTGTAACAATCCAGTTTTTAAAACCGTGGGTTATAATAAATTATTAGTTGAAGCATGAATAATTACCAGTTATGCTTGCAAGTTTTTTAAGTGGGTGCTTGATAGCTCTATTATTGTTTTGTAATAAACACAATTTATAGTTATAATTACCAATTATATATTTTTTTATTCGGAGAATTAATAATATCCGTTATACACAAAGATAACATTAAAATAAGTTTGTTTCTATATTAATTCAATATTAATGTCAATCATAATCTAATTATTTTTTGTTCGGTTTGAAAAGCAAAGATTAGTAGTATAACAATTTTTCTATGTGCTAACTGTAGTAACAAATTTGTAATAATTGTCGTAACTTTTTAAATTATTACTCCTTCAGTATTACACATAAATCGTCTCTGATTACTTGGTGAGAGACATAAATAGTAATGATTTTTAACGAAATAACAGGAAGACAAATATAAATTGAATAAAATTATGTAGATTTACACTGGAGAATCAATATTTTATTTACTACAGCTGTTTACTTACTATGTTTATATCGATATATCGTAAACCGACGGAGAGAGATAAATTGCTAGTTCCAAAAGTTTAGAAAAGACAATAAGAATTCTAGAACACTTTTTATTTTGTACATAAGTTCTAAATAACCGAGTTGTGAATTTTCGTTAACTTTAAACGCCTCTCAAATTGGAATAAAATGGAATACCGAGCTGGCTAACGACCTTACCCGAGGTATTTGTAGGATTTACTATTGTGACAAGTTTCAACTTGTTTGGGCTTCTTGTTGGATAAGTATAATTTCCAGAAGCCATCTTATTATATAGAATATGTAAACGTAAGATTATTGAGAAATGTTCCTTACGTACTATATATACTTAAAACCACCTTGTCTATATACTTAAGTTTTATAATGCGTTAAATACACGAAATTTTGTTGGTCAACTGAATTGATTTGTTAAACTCTTATGTATTATGCATCACTAAACGATATTTTGAAATTATTTCTTGCAACAGGTAATGTGGCAGTTAGCAGTAGAACGACTTGTCTGATCCCACAAATTCACACGCTGTTAGCTCTTTTCCAATTCGACAAATCTCTGATTTCTCTGAAGCACATTGGAAATTTATAATAATTTCTATCTAACACCAATAATTTCGTTTTTACATTTGGTTGAATATATTTCAGAACGATCCTTATAACATAGACAGTACAAATACTCGTATAGTTTCTCGATCTTAAGCGAATTTTAATTATGTTTAGGGGCAGAAAATCATTTCTGCTGGAAATGAATAATTATTATGTAATTGATACATAATTTTTACCCAACTTGGGTTATTATTCTCATAACAACAAGGCACCATTAAAACTTATTTAATTAACAGAGACTGTTTTCTCATCTCGCAGTTATTGGGCGAGGGTTAATTAAAGTTGTCCTCTTGTAATAACTTGGCAAACAAGTTCCACGGCGAGCCCGCCTAACACATTCTCCGATTAGAAAGGATATTTGGCTCTACATAGAAGGTTCTTTGGATATGTAAGAACGTCAATTGAATTTTGGCATATGAATAGTTAAGCATGCAGATTTCGGCTGTAAAAAGTTAGAATTTGAAGACAACTACTGGAATGTTGTTAGTTAGCAATTTTCAAATAATTGGAATTGAATATTAAACAACAGAGGTTAAAATAAGAGAATTAATAATTCCAAGATTTAATTGAAAGCCACATATTTCAGCCTCCCTCTCCATTTAATTCTTCTTCGTAAATGTGAATGGGATGCTTAAATATTAGTGGGGCGGAGTTTTATAGTAGTTAATTTAATTTAAACATAAATAGAATTACATATCATTTTAGAGCTAGTGCAGTTGAGTTTGGAGTTAGAAAATAGTTTTGATGTTAAATTCATAACCCTTAAAGATAACGTCTCACATATGAAATATATTAGGCCCTTTGTTGATGCCTCCACGTGAATTACAGTTATTTAAAAATGGAAATTTAGGACATTTTGTAATTGAGCCCATATTAAAAAGGCTGAAGATAATTATGTGGAATCTTTACAGTATGTATATGAATTGCAATAACAATGTTCAGGAACGTCAGTCATCTTTTTCAGTAATTTTTAATAAAAAAATATATAACTTATTGAAATTGATTAATCAGCACTCAATCAGCACTTTCAATTACTTATTAAGAAGAACATGTCTCTCCCTCATTTGGGCTATCTTCTCACCAGGGCTTTTTGGCCTATTACAAAAATCGCGCAAATTTTCTACATTACATGCTTATAATTTAATGATGTATGATCAAAACAAATTTTATATATTTGATGTATTTAAGGGCGCTATCCCATAACGCTATTCATTTAACATAAAAATATTTCACAAATCCGAACAATTGCATCACCTTAAACTATTTTCATACAAAGTTTAATGTAACTTAATCAATTTTGTAGGTTATGCGTGATAGAAAAAAAAACCATCCACAGAATCACATTATTAGTAGTATCATTTTATTTGATCAAAATATATAAACTATCGATTCGTGTACTTACACTTTGCACGCAATACCAAGGTTTCCAAACTGAGACGCCATGAGCATAATCTATTTAATTGGCATTCCAAACAATACTGAAAGATAAGTAATAGCCACTGAAAGATAAGTAATAGCCACTGAAAGATTTTCCAATCTCTTCAGTTATTTTAGATTTAAGTTTTAAAATGGTGCCATGAAGTCTGAGAGTGAAACTGTTTTTTATAAAAACCTCTGCAATTTCTAGAATTTCGCTCAAAAACTCAATGTATATTATTGAATAGCTTCAACGGCTACAGTCAAAAATTTAAGTCTATTTAGTCACTGTGGATAAATCCGAAGTCTTAAATAAGTAGATGCGTAGAAGTCCTTAGCTTTTCAATTAGCACACTTATGATGTAATAAATTATATTATTTTACCGCAGTTAATTAAAATCCCAATAAAAATTAATCCACACAAAGCTAAGCTTCTGTGTAACATGATATTTGTAAAGTATAACTGACTTTGATACAAGAATAACAGCAAAACATTTAATATCACCTGTTTAATTGTGTATAAATTATAGTAATTATTATTTATGACTTATTACAAATACATGGTACTAAAAATACATTTAATATCTGCTGATTAATCAAAGTCCATAAATATAACGGATAATTGGATGTTAAGAAAGTTTTCAAGACCAGTAAGTCGTAGCCCGATGGGATTTTCGAAATAGTAATAGGCCTATATGTTAACCAGGGACAGTAAAAATGTCTATGTAAAATTTCAGTTCAATCGGTACAATAGTGTTTACGCACAAACACACGGACAGCAACCACTAGATTTTAATATAGTAGTATAGATAAATACTATTATTTAATTCTTTTCTACTGTGTTAATATCTTTCTTAGCTTAGCCTTTAAAAATAAAATTAATATTTTTGATAGTTTATTGTAAACTACTATAACAACTAACATAGGTTTTGACAAAAAGTAAAAAATATTATTTTTATCTGAAGAATCATTTTGTTACTATTCCCACATTTTTCAAATACATATTTCCACTTAAATAAGTTAACGTGATAATTCTGTTTGAAAATTATTATAATTATGTTCGTTATGTTTTGGAACTATTGTTTAACCAACTATTCATTATTTTGTTCCTGTTGACTCTTACTGTGCTCTGAGTAAAATATCATGGAAGATGTCCTATATAAAAACACGAGTAGATCACCGCTCTAGTTTTTATTCACTAATTCATATACGTAACATAACAGAATTAATTTCCATCGAAATTACACTTATACCTAGATTGGACTATTAACAGGTTCACATCGATTAACTTTAAGCCCGTTATGTTCTTCAAAGCCGGGTAATTGTTATACTTTAAATTACACTTAGTTATGCTTTCATTGAACCCAAGTTTAGACTAAAATTTTGGAAACAAACTCAAAAAGGCGAGTTAAACTGGCTAAAGATTACAAAGTTAGTTCATTTTTATCATGAGACATGTTTGACTTTGAAAGTTGTGAGATATTTCATTAAGGTACTCTGAACGTTTTAGTTAGTGGTCAGATCAGTTTCATACCACTGTACTATTAATATCATCTAACAAAACAATCATACATGCGGACTGAATAGTTAATTAATTGGTATCCGGTAGAGGGATTATTAGAGCCGCCAACCCTGTAGCAATTATCTAATACTGATCGGCTGCTATCCGGTAATTATGAAGTTGTCTGGTTTACCCGTGGTCTATATACGTAATAGTAATTTTATTGACCTAGAAATGTTCCGTAACATAAATCTGATAGCTATTTAAATAATTAATATATTAATAAATACATTTGTAATTAGGACTGTTTAGTGCTAAGATTACATTGTTACTATATATGGAACATTCTTTACTTAACAGTTTTTCACAGCTGGAGTAGACTTCTTCTCATTCTTATAAATATATGTTGAACAAGGTCAGCGACCTCAAGATTGAATCACTTTGCTTGTATTGTAGCCAGAAGCTTCAAGCAGCCAACTGGTCAAGCAGATTAAATAAAGAATCTCAAGTGATCAGGATTGCTTACAAAAAAGCTGGTTGTTCCCAAAAGCACAAATAGTTTTAAAGACCTCCTAAGTGATTCCTGAAGACGGAAGCTCTTAGGGACCCGAGCTTCTGGATTTCGGGATCAGGAAGAGTTCCCAAACTGCTTTATTTCAAAATCCTTTAAAGTATACTGTGCCTGAAACTTTTTCTAAGTCAGGAAAACGTTCTGTAATATACCTCCAGCTTCCACAGGCCAAGAGTTCCCTGAGGCCGAATATTCCAAGAATCCTAAAGACCAGAACCATCTAGTTGTTAAAAGTCAAAAAGGTTTTCTAAACGCTAGGGGGGTTTTGGGGCCGAACATTCCCATAGACGAACTGCAGGGTGAATACTCCGAGAGGTTTAATGCAGTCAGGTAGACATCTTGTTTCAAAGAGTCAGGGATTAGGAACTCTGACAGGAGTAAATCCACCGTCCTAGAGGTTTTGAGGCCTTTAGATATCAAATTACTTTTAGAGCTTGAGGCTTGAAAAGCTGCACGGATCCATAGCTGGAAGCCCGGTGAGACTAAGAACAATAAGAAGTATAAGGTTTTCACAGATTTAGGGTTTGAAAATGAAATGTCTATGAAATGAAGTATATTTTGGTTTTAATAAATTTAAGAGGTTTATTTCAGGTTATCAAGTTAAAACTAATAATTTTTATGTGATAAGTGTGATGCTAGTCCATTATTTTCATTTAATTGGTGACTGTTTGCTTTTAATTATATTTCATTTACAACAAGAAAGTTGTAGTAATAAACAGAATGTTGTACTCTCATTCCATCCGTCGTATGGAATATATTTATTTTTCATCCGTATTTTTAGCAACAATTATTAAAAGTTAAGTTAATACCTGAAAGTACAGGTTCTGATTTCTCGTCTTTACAATGATTATTTGTTTTGTTTTGTTCTATCTTGCTATTGAAGGTGTATAATTAATAAACTTGGAAATTATATTGTGTTGATATCTAAAAACGCCTTATTTTAAACTTAATGTCCTTACATTACGGGTTTTCCCATAAAAACTTAGAATATGATACACTTTACCGAAGTCATGATAACACATCTATGCTGAAATATAATTGATACACGTGACTTGATTTTATATAACGTACATCAATATCCTTGAAATAATGGTTTTAAGTATTTCCGTATAGTTGCAAAAACTAATCATTACAGTTATAAAATACTAGGAAAATTTAAAACATAATAACACTGCAAACAAACCAGGAAATTGAATCGTTTATGAGAAGATTGTTTGACCTAGGAGGAAGCTTTTCAATTACAAGTTCAAATGAGTTTTCTTACAACTCGACGCCAAGTTTTTCCAAACATCATAAGACATATTACAGCAAGTACTATTACTGTATGATTCCCAACATTTGGCTTTAAGCAGATGTCAACTCTGCCAGCATTGGAGGTAAGAAACTGCAATTACGAGCAACAGGCCGGGCAATAATTAATAGTCTTTCACTTTCTTGGGCGTAATAAAATATTAAGCACTAAATATATTTTCAATCAAGCATATTTTATTTTGAAAATACAATAAGCATTTATTATCTATTCTGTCCGTCTGATTATCCCATAACTGTGGCAAACGTGTCTAGCAATTGGGATTGTCATAATATTTGTACAAGTTAAAGTGATATACGACGAACAGAAATTGAATTACTCAGATTAGTAGGATTTTTAATATTACAATAAATATACACACTAACACACACACACACACACACACACACACACACACACACATATTAGTTTTTTACATGTAGTAGGTCACTGTCAAAATCAACCGTAATGGGCGTTGAAGATAGTGACAGATAGGAGAAACAAAGATATAACTTTCATATCCGCATCCTTGTATTATCATTAACTGCAGCTTGTTTGCTATCACGACAATTATCTTGTCATATGTGCCAATTTATATCAATTGTTGTTTACCCTATATAAATAAATAAGTTGAGGTTTTTTGAAGAAGATAACTGCGATGATACCGAGAGAAACATGATCAAGTGGTTGTTCAAGCTGAATTGTTACTGGGGAATTCTTTAGGATAGGTGTGAATTCTGATATAAGCTACGGAAACTAATAGGGCCATGGTGGAGGTGATATTTGGCATGAAAAAGACCACAAGCGACATTTTCTATATATTGTATTTGGTTGGTTTGGAATATGCAATAATGTAAGATTACATTAGCAATGAGGATGAATACGATGGCTACATGTATAGTGAAAAGTAAGATGATAGGCTCTGAAATAAAATTATTTTGAATGTCATAATTGGCAAAAAAAATCAGAACATAAAGAAGCAGGGATGGGCGCAAGAAGATATGAGATAGTGGATATATGGAAATAACAAGAGAAGAGAGTGCTAAAAAAGTGATCGTATGTCGCCGATATAAAGGAGAAAAAACAAGTGATGTGGAGACATGGACGATTATACAACACTGTTACTAATTAAAATTTATTTTTAATGGTAAATTTTAGATGATTGACACTCAGAGTAAACACAAACGATAACATACTGGATAATAGAAGGGAGTGAAACATGTTTTAATGAACAGCAAGTTTTATTAAGAAGAGAGATGTGACCTGAGAAAAGTTTGACAGAAACGAATTATAATCATAACTTGGATAAATTGCTTTAATAATAAGTAGCAAAGGAATTTTCAGTGATGTGTAGTTAAATAGAAAAGAGGGAAAACGAAATATACAGTATTAAAAAGATAAAAAATAGACACTTGTGAATAAAACAAAAGGGACATGAGGAACGCAAAACTGCTGGGAGGATGAAGAAAGTTAGAAGGAAGTTGAAAACCGATTATCAACGGCAGATTAGGGGGATGTTTATTTGGGTCCATACAGATAGTATTACGAGGAAACAGGTAAAGGAGGTGAAGAATAAAGGAAAGAGGACTTGTAAATAAGTCCAAGGCTTATACGTGGGTGTACAGTGAAACGTGATTTGTTTTCCTTCATATTTATTCTTCCCCTCATCATAATGGTGAAATCAGTACTTAACATTAATATTTATAAAGTAATAAAGTGGATTTAAACAATAAATATGCAATAGTATAACAATAATATAAAAATCATCACTGACTCAGCCCTTAGTGTGCAGATCCTGAAGCTAGTACTTATACTGTAGTGACAAAACATGACTGTGGGATAGATAGTCTATGTCGGACCGTAAAAAGCCTAAGAAAAATCCTTTACGGAAAATACCTTTACGGAAAATACCTTTTAAAATTATCTTTATTGGAAATTTTAAAATATCTTCTTTTTACAAAATATTAGAGAGGCCAGACAAATATAGCATATTCAAAGAGTTAATTCATAAAGAGGTAAAACAGAGACCTCGATAAGGAAATTGTTAAAATCTTCAATGAAGATGACGTGCAACAACCTGTTTGGACAACTATATGCTTTAGAACAATCACCCTATAAGAATAAAAATAATTAGTTCTACCACGTGCCTAGTTTTATGACTTAAAAGAGTCTCACAGTAGTTAGAACTCTTACTACGGTAAAGAGTGTCAAATGGGTTTTAAAATTACATTATCGTTTCTATGAGTGGGGTTCAACTGTGTTTTAATTGGTAGGCATGAAGTAATAAACTTGTTAAATTGTAGACCTTGCCTCAAAGCACGGACATCCGGAATAGTAGAATGTGTTTCCTCGTTGCTCTTAAAGAGTTGTCGCTTGAAAGGCTTCGTTGAGGTAGCATTCCAAATTGCAAGGATATACCTCACTTCATTATAATACATGTACTACTACGTCATCTTTTAAAATTTTATATGATTATACACTGTTATGTTAATTTAATATGCGGCTTTCTCCTTGTCCATAATCATAGTTAGTCAAATTTTTAAATATCGCTAACTCTGAACCAAATACTATGGAATGACACGCACAATCATCGAACTGACTGTTTTTTTATATAGAAATGAACCTTCATGCAAAGATTCAAGAATGCATTCAAGATGTAGAATAGTTCTTGAAATATTTCCATCCTTCGGTAACGCTCAGCTAATTTAGATTTTCAGCTTTGCCTTCTTTTTTGATTTCTAAGGCTGTTTAAAAAAATCAATGTACTCTTACTTTACCCATCTTAGCCATTTCAAACTTATAGAGTATATGTGTGTCATAAAGTAATAACGATTTTGATTGAATTTAAATTTAACTGTCAAAAATGAATACTAAGTTATATGTAACTACAAATGTAAGGTAAACAAAGGCATTATATGAAGTCGGTAGCCTCAAACATATTATTTAAAATAATAACACTGCAGGTTGTACAGTTTCTAGAAAGTTCAAACAAAAAGCTCGCCTGATATAGTAGTAACACTGTTTCATAGATGTGGAGAAGATGTAACACTTGTCCCAGCTCATGTAAGTTGCACTGAACTACCCATCCCGAATCCTGTTTATGTTATCTCTACTCCCCTTTATTATTCAATTGGTGAACCCTTCGTGGATTGTGACATCTTCATCATTCATGTTCATACCAGTGGCCCTACTCTGGACCCTCTTCCTTTATTGGCTCTTGCAATAAACAACATTTAATACAGAGGAGTTGCTATGCATTTTGTAATTAAATTAACTGAGTATGTAAACATCATAAAGATTGAGTTTTTTCGGTGTTATCGTATTCAACAACAGTAAATATCTCAAAGTTTAATCAATTCTTTCAACCTTACATTATTTTAAGTTTGGCATAGGCCATAGCATTTCTTATATTTACTAATTTTTATTTAAATAACAACGAAATTGAATTTACATGCGTTATATTTTCAATCAGCGTTAAATTTAAACCGTAGTTTAAATTAAAATCGTAGTAGAATTGTGAATTAAGAGTAAACTGTAATATTCTGGAAACATTGATTACGTTAACAACCGTACTGGGAGCAAAGACTTATATATTACAATTACAATTATAATTGTGTATTGTTTATTCATTCCATTATATTTTAGACATATAAGCTACTTTAATGAAGACAAAAATTTACATTTGAAGGAAATAGCAGTTTTGGAAACAAAAATAAAAACTAAGAAAATCCATCTTAATTTAACGTTTTGGTGTCACACAAGAATAAGTACACTGATTTGATGTTAATTATTAAGGATAATACAAATGTAGTAATTGCGATTATGCCTCACAGCAGCAGTAACGCGACGTTTCGTGAACTCATATCTCCACTCTTTTTTAGGCCTCAAACCCTTAAAAATGCGAGAGAGTAAACAAATATTCGAGTTTATGTTGTGATACAAACAGATGTCAAATACTCGTAATCCATATTCCGTTTCAAATCATCTAACGTCATTAATAGAACGATACTCTATCGTTAAACAAAGTTATGCACTGCATGAAACTCACGTTTAATGGCAGAATATTATACAACTACTGATTAAACCATCGGTTAAGAATTTTTAATTTGCTATTCACCTGTCAAACAATGAACACGCACTACAAGTGTAATACTTAATATAGTCGTTAATTATTTGTTTAAGATAGAAAAAAATATAATGGATGCAACATATTTTTAAAATGAAAAATATCACCAAGAGATGTTTAAAATTTACTAAGCCCAGCAAAGTAATATAATTTGAATTGAACTCAATGTTTTGGTTGGAACTTTAATTGATATAAATAATATTTAATTTTGGATGAACATTCTTAAAGAATCGATATATCTTTTCTTAACCGATTATATCAAAATTCGTATTCGAAATTTCGTTCAAATCGATGGGAATGATATTATTGTGCAATCTCAAAAGGATACAGTTCTGTAATATCTTTTCTTCCTCCTTGTTTCTATTGGATTTCCATTAGTGGTGTAATGTTGCTTTCCCAATACAATATGTGACATTTGCTATCCTTACTTTTGCAATCATTTCCAGATTGTTCAAATATCTCAATACTTATTCGATAGTTCTGAACCCAATACTATGTTACGTGCTAATTTACGTGTTGTCCACTGAGGCTATCTATGTTAGCATTTTCACTTTATTTTGAATTAAAATTATTTTATGTTTATAAACATAATACTTTAATACATTTTCGAGCGTATAACTCGGCGATAATTTATTCCTAACATTCCTACGTTCCATTTTCGAGTTTATTCGTAACACGCATCAATGCATGAAACCAGGCCTATTAATTGGAATATATCTTTATCGTAATGAACAAATTTTTTTAATCTCTTTTCGTGCAAGGTTTGTTCTCCAGGCCAAACCACCTTTCGCATAACAGGCTTTGATCAGGTTGTATGTACACTCTGAAACCTATCGCTAATTTTATTCTCGAGATGTCAAGTCATTCACTATACCGAAAAGACTTTTCGTCTCCTTGGCATACAAAAAATTTTGTCAGCCTAGTAAGTGATTCAATTAGGCACAGCCAAATTAAATGGTTAAACACGCACCATCATAAAACGCATTCTTGTCTATATTGAAATTGAGTTCCATTCGAAATACAAAGTATGCAGATGATATCCGTCAATATTTTTTACATAATATATTCACATTTTTTTCCGTTCAGTTGTGTTACACATAATTTAAATAATAAATGTTCTGGCGAGATAAGGAAAGTATTGCAATGGCAAGAATATGCATGCTAAAACTGCCTATCACTCTATTATTTTTTAAAATTTTACTATATGAATACCCTACAGGTGTTAACATTGCACTTGTTATGTTCTCATATAATTGCACTCATATTGTTTATAGTTTTATTAATTCTGGTATTTTCTGGTTGCGAAACACATAAACCATCATCGAAATCAATCTTTCTTTATATAAATGAGTCTTCATGCAAAATTTCAGTTAATATATTAGTTCGGACATCGTGCCATCGTGCAGATAGACAGACATAAATTAAATTTACCCAGCTTAACGAGTGATAGGCTTCAAAAACGCTCAGCCAATAAATCATTGTAATTGCCACTTAATAAAACTGAAACTGTCAGAATGTATTGTTATTGTTGTAGAATAGATAATAAAAGTTCGCACAAGATGAGGTGATAGGCTTTGATGGGTTTGTAAAAGGGAATTTGACAATTGAGCGTGGGTAAAGATAGCCCTTTCCACGATATTACAGTTCCTACAACTTGTTCTGTATCAAATGACAGTCTTCAAATGCATTTTTGCTTGGAAAGGAGAGGAAGAGATATATGTTGCAATTATCATTGTCACAGATAATCACACACAAAGATGAGCCACAGGGGTCTGTAATCAGCCGATAACACGGCCGGTAATTAATTGATGTCGGATTGTAGTTATGATCCGTCCGTTGAGTACAAATTAATTAACTAATTAATTTTCGATGTAATCCTTGGACCATTTTGTACTTAACTAATAATAGGACAACTAAACGATTACTGCGATTTCTTAATTATGGCAATTTTAAAATTATTAAGTAATATGAAAAGTTATGACGTAATCATAAGGCCATTTTTATTGATTATAAATGGGAATATTTTGGAAATTACGGAGAATTTATTTATAATTATTTTTGCATATATAATTTAACATATATACTTGATAACCATTTGAGTGTATTTGATACTATTTTCAGTCAAACGTACTCAATGACTATTAAACAAGGGGGTTTTGGAGACCTCGAAACTGTCCTTAACTCCTTTCTAATTTTAAGTAAAGTAGCTAACTATCTGAAAAATAGATTTAGATTGCGTTTGGTTACTACCAACGATCTCTTCTTTAAATGAGTCAGATGATTTACTCATTTGGTTGTTTTTTTAGCACGTGTACGAGGAAATTCCTATTTTAAAGTGCCATTAGCGTAAATCATTAGAGGATATAAGTACACAGAAGAACATACCTGAATGCTGGTATCAACATATAGCAATATAGCGGACAATAAATCAAGTCAACATGTGACAAGCAATACAAGGCAGGGAATATCGACTGCCCGGTGTGACAGGTGAATCATTTCAAGATGTACATAACACTTGTGTCACTGCACACAAAAAACATAACGGTTGAATCTTGTTTTTAGAAAATAGATTGCAATCTATATATATATATATATATATATATATATATATATATATATATATATATATATATATATGATTCATAGTGTTCGAACGGAAAATAAAGATACATAAATATTGGAAGTAATCTTGATTTTCTTATTATGTTTTTCTATCGTTTCTCCACATACACATGCCAAAATATTAACACTTTGAACTTTTCTACTATGTGAATTGTGTTTTTGGCAAAGATTCAAATAAATTGACTGATTTTTTTATCTAAAAAATATTATTATTTCATATTGTATAATACGTGATGGAAAATTAAATCTTTGTATCCACAGTTTCCAAAGTAGGATTTGAAAATATCGCTGTACATACAGCTTCAAATATATAAAGACAAAGAAAATGAATGTTTTAATGTTTTTTTTTATCTTTAATGAGAACGGCAGAAAGTCTAAATAACAAAAAAAGAATATTATCGCCTTGTGTAGTAATTATATATTCGCTTCAAATGAATTTGCTGCATTCTGTTCTTGCTGGGTAATATTGTTATACTGTTACGCCCCTGTTTTTTTACAACAGGTAACCCTTTTACAATCAGCACAACTGTAAAATCTGCAAGCTAAGTGTTTAACTCATTGAGTTATTACATAAAGTGAAATATGCAATCAAAAATGTTCAAATGTAATGTCAAAAATGACTTAAATACAAAATTATTGTACTTTATAGTACTGGTAGGAGGTATCTGCGCATAGTTAAAAAGAAAGATTGTAAAACTATCATTTGTTAGTTTGGTTATTTTAATTCATATTTAACGAAAATGGCCAAATGCAAAATAATTTAATCGTAAATCCCGGCGGAACAAATGCTTTATTCAATGTTTAAAAAAAATTAAAGCAAACAAATAAAAACAAATAATAAAGATTAATCCGATTTTATTTGACTTTAGAAAACTAATGATTTTTTTAAACATCCAGGAAACGTAATCACACATTGCACACTTAAAAATCAGACATTCAAACGACTGGTTATAAAACTTTAAAGACAATTCACACCAACACTATTAGTTATCAACTAAAAATTACAAACCAATATGTTACCCAATAATAAATATTATATATATATATATATATATATATATATATATATATATATACAGTATATAATATTACATAATTTAAAATATAGACTGTAAAAGTGGTATCAAGGAATCCCAATTAAGTTAATACAAATTTACTTTCTAAAGTATAACGTATAACGTTTATTACAATAATATTATTACAACTTTTATATATATAATATTTCAAGTTACAATTAACGTATGAAGATTCATAACAATGAATCAAATGATTAACATTATTTTGAGTTTATTATTCTCTGTCACACTTAGAAGCCTAAGAAAACAATAACTTAAAACATACTATACTTATATTTTACCTGGTTTAAGAATATGAGACAAAGGGAGAAATAAGTAAATTACGGAATCCGTATTCAATATCGAACTCCATGTTATTCAAACAGATACTGACATCGCAGAAGCTTTAATTATACCTCAAGGATCCAGAAGTGAAAATCACCCTTACAAAAAAAAACTACCATCTATAGAGACAGACATCGCAAAAACTGTAGTTCCCTTTAGCCAAATTCAAAAGAAATCTGAAACAAAAGTAAGGTTATTCAATTATATTAATTATTACTTATATGCATATAAAAAATTCCATAATTATTGAAAATGAATCCAAGCTTTTATGGTGTTAGTTAAAAATTGATTGCGCTCTAAGCACTTTTGAAAATTCACAACTCTGAAATAAAAAAAAGAGAATCTTAAAAAATATAAGTGTAAATATATTATTAAGTATAAGTTAATGTTTGATTATTGCAACAGAGAATACAAAATATATACTATAAAAAATAAATCGATATATCGAAATAAAAGGGATAATTTAAATAAAAAGTAAGGATTAATTTTAGATTTAACTTGCTGCTCAATTAATGTGTAATCAAGAAATGTCAAAGAGCCAACTTGAGTCATACATAATGCTTGCGTAGACTCGAGTTGAACATTTTAGATTTTTTTCCTGAGCACTCCGTGGGTTATTTAAAAAACTGTTATTGTGAAAAGTGATCTGAACTTATAAATAGATGGCGTATATAATTTACGAATTCTGGTCATTATTAATATTGTAGAAATAAGAGAAAAGTAAAAAATGTTATAATACTGAAAAAATAACAAAATTGGATCGTTATTTAAAAATTTGATCAATAACTCTAGGTCGGATTTAAAACTAAAAATGCTATGCAGCGTTTATTTCGGGTACCTGTAACATTTCGTCTTTTGTCTAGGCTGCAAAATTAAAACATCCAAGGTACTTGCAGCTGTTATGTTCATTTAGAAAAGGACGGTAACTCTTCAGATAAATCTGAGAAGTGGCATTTTCTCTAATATGACTGTAATATGGAAGAAATTAGGTACAGGAGGGGAGGGTCCATCAAGCTTGAAAACTGGTTGCTTATTCTCCACTCCAGTGTTCATCATAGGTTGGTGCTCGGTAAAGTGACTTTAGGAAAGTTGAGATAATTGGATTCTTGCTTGACATTGGTAATCACTGTGACTACTCAAAGACGTAGCTACTGGCAGGACGAAGACATCACAAGCCACTGTACTGATGACTCTGCAGACTACTGCCGTTTGTTTTCAAATTAATATGTAGATGCAGAGTGCATGTTGCTCTGGACGATAAGGAAGACGATTGTCAGCGGTGCACAGCTTGTTAAAGATATACATCTGGTTTGCCGTGTTTTATACCTATGTTTCTGCCGAGATGGAACAAAAACTGAACAAAGTATAGAACAAAAATACTAAAACATTCAATAAACTCTACATAGACTACATGTGATACAGCAACAACAATTCTTTAGATTGAAGTATCCAATATTGGTTTAGTGAGACAAATTTGGTGTTGTAGTGTTAATTCTTTGTATTTTATCTGTTTCCACCATAATTTAAGGTTTATATCAGAGAGTGCAACAAATTAATTACATCTTATTCCAAATAATGATGAATATGGATTTATCCTAATTTAAAAGAATAAAATGTGTTACATTTATAAAAACTACTTATTTTATAATACTATAAAATGTTGCAAAAGTGGTTCCTATGTAAGTATGTAAACTTTACAAAATAAAAATATTCTTTTCGTTGATTTATGATGCTTAAAAATATACCCCGAATTATGGATTTACATGTATACTCTATAAGGTATATAGCATATACTTTACTTGTACATAGTTTCAGCTTGATAACATCAATAATCAAAGATCAATAATTAAAGTTGAACAAGTAACATTTTACACATTGAACATGTTTAATAACGATTATGGAGGATCGTTTGTTAACCGTAAAGCTACACAAATGTTTTAAGCATACAAAGAATATCAGTAATTAAAAAAATACAACTCTGAAATAATTTTGCTTTATCATACATTTAAATAACAATTATGTTATTAAACGGCTGCATTCACTTTCAATATTCATCAAACATACTATTCTAAAAAGAAGCTCTTATATTTTACGGCTAAAAGAATCAATAAACTAAGTTTACTGTGGATTTAAGTTTTTAGTTCGTTTATCATTTAGAGACGCTCGCCGCAGAAGCCGTGGGGCGAGTACAGCAGTGGCTAATGTATTAATTGACACAGGATTGTTGTTGCGCTCATCCCTCTATTGAATACAAACTAATTAACTTGTAACGATCATCATTCCAATTAACTGTACATGGTGCAAACCAGATATAATTAATTACTAATTATAATAAACCGCTGGCTACAATTTGTTGCACACTTGTGGACAAGGTTATATACTACAATTTTATTTCAAGGTAATTCTTTAGATTAATTAAAAGTTTTGATCTATGCAAGTGACGTACAATGCTTGGATTAAATTATTTAAAGTATGGAGTACTTTAGTAGAATTAGACCTAAAAAGTATTACAGGAAATAAGTACACTTTAATAATTACAGATACATTTAATTTCAAAACTATTTGGAAAACTCCAATGTGGGGTTCCTTAATTTTGTTAACACTTAGTTTACATAAACCTTTAAGCGAAACACGAGCGAGATTTATATAATAACAAAAGTTAAAAATGCAAATCATTTACCAAACAGAAATTTATTTAAAATGGCTATTACATTTTTAACGCTATTGCTGAAGTAACACTCGCTATTTCGAATAGCGCTGTTAACAATGTTCCAAAATGAGACTTTCTTGCTCTATCTTTTTTTTCGTTGCAAAGACCTGTGGATTAGGAGATATATACATAAATAGAGGAGAAAATCGTAAACATAAACGTGTATGACGAAACAAAATGTTAGATATTTTTCAGACAAAGCACGGCTCTTAGAGAATAGCTAGTTCTGAAATTACAGGAAAATGTTTGTTTCTTTCATATCTAAGTGCACATATATCACTGCACTGTAGTTCTCTCTCAGTTGTGCCAGGTTGTCTGGATTTGATCCATAGTATAGATTTGAAAGAATACAAATAAAAAACTAAGGTTTCCAAAGCCAGTGATCTATAAATATATTCATTGAGCCGCCAACATGTCCACTGCCTCCTTTATTGTTCATCTAACGATGAAAATGAAACTTAATTTAGAGCTACATTGGTACAAAACATTGGAATAATTTATAATGGCAGATTATTTATTAAGGACTTGACAGGACCTTCTTAAAATCTCGCCGTTGTCCGTTCTTTCTACAATACATAAGAAATAATGAGTAATTAGTGTTTATTGTCAGGATATTTTGTCTTTGTTGTCGGAGAGTGTAATAAGTTGTATGGGCAACAATGCGATGAATCTCTGGCGTAATTCCGTGGCGTTTATTTTAATGTTTCTAAACTATCGATATTTTTTTAACATTTTACGACTGCTTCGACGGAAATTTGAAGTCGAAGTGCACATACCTTAATACTGGAGGCTATTGTAATATAATGGAGCTTATACATAGCGTAAACAATGCATTAGTAAAGACCCAACAGATTTCCCTTATAATTGTGTCGTCCGTGCGTTACGGATAGAACTCTTGATAGAAACATCCTAAACACTCCAAACTTTGTACATAATGTCCCTCTTGATTAAAGGAGGAACTCTATTGATTTGGGGGTCGAAATATCAAAGGAAATTATGTTCCTTCATCTATGTCCGTTTGTTCAACAACTTGTTCTTTGCGCTTTGTACGGTGTTTAGTTGTAATGGTTTATTTTTTATAAAATTGCCCAGGTTTCGGTTGTCGCGTTACAAATTATACAGGAATCATTGAACTTTATTAAGATCAGAATACATATGCGCTCAAATTTTGTGTTAAAGGTTCTCCAAACTGGTCGATCTCCTCAGCTCAGGTCTCTTTTGACTGCAATATTCGCTTATTTACATTTAATGTTCATACAGTTATAAATCTATTTCAGTCACTGAAATGCACTGAACGAACATAAGATCTTTGAAAATTTTTGTTTGAAAAACACTCAGAATATAGAGTATATTCTACAAACACCACACTTCTACGGACCACGAATGGTTTCATGACTAACAATCCCTTTGGCAGTTTTTACGAACTTCGCAAGCAGCAATAAAAGAGATATAGTAATCTAAAACTTAATATTTTTATTCTTTTTAGTAAAAACGAATTCTTTGATAGTTTATTTTTATTTATTTATTTTAAAACAATGAAACTACGTATAATCTTATTTAAACAAATCAAGCTGACTACATCAAAATCACAGTGGATTAATTTGCCACTGAAGTTCCCACTTATATCGTTTTATTAATATCTTTTTTGATTGCTAGAATTATTAACGTTTTAAAAATGGAGTTTACATTAATTTACTTCGAATATTTATTATTGTACAAGCTGTTATCGGCCGTTTTTCAGAGAATTCTTTTTTTTTCAGTAAGCGGATCTACGATGTACTATGGTGGAGCCCTATGATAGTTTTAAAAACACAAGTAAGTATATATCAGGTTTTATTTCAGTGAGCGGATCTACGATGTACTATGGTGGAGCCCTATGATAGTTTTAAAAACACAAGTAAGTATATATCAGGTTTTATTTCAGTGAGCGGATCTACGATGTACTATGGTGGAGCCCTATGATAGTTTTAAAAACACAAGTAAGTATATATATCAGGTTTTATTTCAGTGAGCGGATCTACGATGTACTATGGTGGAGCCCTATGATAGTTTTAAAAACACAAGTAAGTATATATCAGGTTTTATTTCAGTGAGCGGATCTACGATGTACTATGGTGGAGCCCTATGATAGTTTTAAAAACACAAGTAAGTATATATCAGGTTTTATTTCAGTGAGCGGATCTACGATGTACTATGGTGGAGCCCTATGATAGTTTTAAAAACACAAGTAAGTATATATCAGGTTTTATTTCAGTGAACGGATCTACGATGTACTATGGTGGAGCCCTATGATAGTTTTAAAAACACAAGTAAGTATATATCAGGTTTTATTTCAGTGAGCGGATCTACGATGTACTATGGTGGAGCCCTATGATAGTTTTAAAAACACAAGTAAGTATATATCAGGTTTTATTTCAGTGAGCGGATCTACGATGTACTATGGTGGAGCCCTATGATAGTTTTAAAAACACAAGTAAGTATATATCAGGTTTTATTTCAGTGAGCGGATCTACGATGTACTATGGTGGAGCCCTATGATAGTTTTAAAAACACAAGTAAGTATATATCAGGTTTTATTTCAGTGAGCGGATCTACGATGTACTATGGTGGAGCCCTATGATAGTTTTAAAAACACAAGTAAGTATATATCAGGTTTTATTTCAGTGAGCGGATCTACGATGTACTATGGTGGAGCCCTATGATAGTTTTAAAAACACAAGTAAGTATATATCAGGTTTTATTTCAGTGAGCGGATCTACGATGTACTATGGTGGAGCCCTATGATAGTTTTAAAAACACAAGTAAGTATATATCAGGTTTTATTTCAGTGAACGGATCTACGATGTACTATGGTGGAGCCCTATGATAGTTTTAAAAACACAAGTAAGTATATATCAGGTTTTATTTCAGTGAACGGATCTACGATGTACTATGGTGGAGCCCTATGATAGTTTTAAAAACACAAGTAAGTATATATCAGGTTTTATTTCAGTGAGCGGATCTACGATGTACTATGGTGGAGCCCTATGATAGTTTTAAAAACAAGTAAGTATATATCAGGTTTTATTTCAGTGAACGGATCTACGATGTACTATGGTGGAGCCCTATGATAGTTTTAAAAACACAAGTAAGTATATATCAGGTTTTATTTCAGTGAACGGATCTACGATGTACTATGGTGGAGCCCTATGATAGTTTTAAAAACACAAGTAAGTATATATCAGGTTTTATTTCAGTGACCATGGGTAAGAAATTAATAAGCTAAATACAATTTTTGCTTGTTCACATTAGTTTTGCGAGTGTATGAGCATGCGGTTCTGGTTCTAATCAATTACATTTCGCCACAGTGAAACTAAGTTCATTTAACATTTCAAAATAATTTTTTTTAATAAGTTTTGTGTGATAAAGTCTTGTTGTTTTCGGATTGTAGTCTAGGAAACAATGGCTCGCCTAGGACGTTTGTGCTCAACCCCTGTATTTTCTTAAAGAAGACTGCCATAAGCAACCTCAATGGAGACGACCAGTTTTGGATACACTTGATTACAAATATACACAGCTCAGTTTATTAAGGTGGGTTTATCATTTCCTCGTGTTGTCACGTAAAGACGGCTGTATATAACTTTTGAAATACGCTGTAAATAAATTATCTTTACGACTGCGGTTATGACTGAGTTATTCTCTAAAAAAGGATAATAGGGCTTCGACAATGTCACCGTTATATGTAACAAAAATTGAGTACTATGTTATGAGTATTGGAACACACCACCTTTCCTGCCTAATATTCCAACTTTCCTGATGAGTGCGACATGGGTTGTGTAGCTCTTGGGTTTTCTAGTGATATCGCTTGGATTCATTCTCACCAGGCTAGTCTTTTTACTGTTTTTTACTAAACAAATATGATTTTATATGGCTTACAACTCACACTCTTTTGTAAAATTTAGTCCAGTACATCACTACTGTGTTAGAAGAATATTGTGTGTGTGTGTGTGTGTGTTACATAATACGACTTCAGATTTTTTCACACGAGTATTTTTTATAACAAATAACGATGACAAACTAAGTAGTAACTAATCCTATCATACTTCCAACCCTCTAATCATAACTATCCTAAAATCCTACCTAACTATCCATTTTCACCAACTAACTTACTTTAAAAGATTAATTATTTCGCGATTTAAATTTCTGATTCTTCCACTTTGCACGTATTAAATACGCATAGCTAAGTTGACATGATAGAAACCAACTGATATTAATTTTCGTGATTATTTCTTACACAGTAAATCATCGTGTCAAACTGAAAACATGAAATCTCTCTCAAAAGTTAATACTCTCATACGTAATTCTATGAGAACAAAGACAAATGAAAACTAATAGTGGCCACGAAGGAGCAACGAAATCAACTGATAAGGCAATATAATTGTCCAAGACAAGGGCATTATATGAGCCTTTGACCAAATGGAGCTGGAATCAGATTCTGATCTCAATCCAATCACGTTTATATATTTCTATCTGGACTCGACCGGGCTTCGGTCTGCCCTTGTTTTAGAACACTACATTTACAGAATCGAATGTTTTATAAGAGCTTTCTTTTCTAATACATTGTAATATTTACGTTTCATTATAAGTAAGTGCTAATGTATGAATAAAATTACTATGTTATTTAAAATTACAATTAATTTTATATATTGTTGCTGTCTATCTCTAAATTTCGACTCTTTTGAAAAATATTTTTACATTTAAAATAAAAAGGGAACATGGTTTCGATCGATGGAGTAATGGTGTGCGCTATTACTAACATTTTTTTTTATTAATGCAACATTTAAAACTATATACTTGATATTTATTAATCATAACAATCATTTCTTTCAAAACATACATCAACAGCGTTCAACTTATAGATGCCAAGTACATAAACAGCATTTTCAGCTGATACATTGATTCCTTATCAGGTCAGTAAATATCCCTGTTTATGAAACCTGAGGTCAGAGAGTTTCATAGTTAAAGGTAATAAATAGTGTTCAGTCTGCAAATTGGGATACTACTTTTGGAAATGGCGCTCATTCAAAAGGTGTACAGCAGAAAACGGAAAAGTAACATTATTATTTTTGAGAAATTTTTCATTACGTAATATAGTGCTGCTCATCATAAAAAACCATTAATACTAATATTGAATACGTTTTAATTTATTTAGTATCAAATACAAATTGAAAATCGACCTATTTCTTAATAAATGTTAGTACACCTAATATAACGCTAAATGTTAAATAAATTGTACTAGATCAACGTTACCTAGTAATTAAGAATGAGAATATGAGTATTTTAGACTTTTTTAATTGCACATAATACGTTTTTAAAGTCTTAATCGAAATTTTACCAATTTATAATGTGCTACGTGCGCCATAAAAAATATATTTATTCCGTTTAATGGAAAATAATAATTGTTCAAAGAATTAATATAAAACAAAACATTGGTCAAATATTTAAATATATATATTATATTTTAAATGTTATTATTCAGAAATTGAACATGCAATTTATACCTAAAATAAAGGCTCTAATTTACTATACTAATCAATCATTACTGAGCATACACAAAACATAAGGACGTTATTTCTGGATCAGAGATACACAGTAAACACTATATCGTTTCTTAGAAATTATCAAGATGCAATACAAATACTCATACTTACTGCGAAGTCGATAAAACCATGTTTATCAAAATGTCTGTAAATAATTCAACATTAAAACATAAGTTCGGTATATCAGAGTTAGACTAGTGCTGTGATTACTTGAAGTGGAGGGTAAATTACTAGCATTTGAGTTAGTGCTCATTAAATTCTAATAAATGTAATAGTTAACGAATATGGAAATTTATTCACTCATTAAAGATACTCGAAATATTGTATATAAAATAACGTAAGCTGTGTATGAGGAATACGGATCTCAACTAAAATGACGAGAAGTCAGTTTAAATATAGACTATTCCAATTAACATTTTCTCCTTTATTAACTACATATTATTACCACTACTACTATTTTAATTACAAATCTTACGTTTTGATCTATTCTTGAAATATATCTTAAGCGGAGCTTAGTTTACTGTGATACATCGATTTGGTGGAATTTATTTTTACGTTAAATTTGTAGCCGTTTGAGACAAATTCCCTGAATACATAGAAATTAAAAGAATAGATAAAATAAAAACTGCTGAAGATAAAAATACAAACTATTTAGAGCATGTACATGAGTTATACATTTAGGGATTGATACATTTCCATACATTTACATAAACAAATTATATTTTATTGAATAAAACATAATTCTTAAATAACATATTTTAATTTATATTGTTAATAAATTGTTTTTCCTTATAAATGAAAGAAATTACTCCCTGAAGCTATATGACTCATGTAGGTATTATAAATATTCATATTTCCAACATCTTTAACCGTTCAAAGAGATGTCCAACTTACAGTATTTCACCTTTGTCAGCAACTTTCAAAATAATAATTAATGTTTGTGTAACATGATATTGATGATAAATTAAAACTTAAGGTGTGTAATCTAATATAATACACTATAGCGAGAAACAACGTAACCTAAGAATCCACGAGACATGAGCTCATTAGCATTATGATTATTCAACATTGCCTGGATTTCGTGAAATCTATATAGGATTTTCCCTATGAAAGAGTTTGATCAGTTGTGCTAATTTTTGTCAAGGTATATATGTGTGGTTAGCAAAATTCTTTCATAAAGTCTGTTCAACAATTTATCTCGTTGCTTGTCACTGATATAATATTATTAAATACATGTCTGACGGTATATTTTAAATGAGACAAGCTACCGATAGAGGAATAGTCAGAGTCGTAAATAATAGTTATAACAAACGAGTACTAACTATACTCGTAGTTAACTTAGTATCGTGCAATGTATGTATGTAGTGTATGTTGTACCGTAAATTAGTAAATTTAATTGCGTATAATGTAAATTTCGCAACCTAGTCAGCCAGTACAATATAATATTATTTTACATCCAATGTTCCGGAACTAAATTATTGGGCGGAGTAACTACCTAATTGGCACGCGTATGAATATTTTCTTCTAACCCTTTGTAGCAGCCCAACTACGTAACCGATCAGACCTGGCGCGCTTTGTCCGCGAGTTTACGTGTCCCACGTGTCTCACGGCTCACAGGGCACATATTATTTGAGTAGATGGCTACCAGTTTATTTAACTTCTACTCATCGTCTAGTAACCACCGACTAGACATAACCCTTCTTAGACTACAGCGCCATTGTCTCGTGCCAAGACGCCGACACCCGGGTTGTGAGTCTACACATTGCGAAGGGAAGTAAAATCTTATGTCTTATAAAGTAAAACATCGTAGACATAATTTCAGAGAACATTGGATATTTTAGGCCCACCTAGAAGATATACGTTTTTAGTTATCATATTCTAATTGGCAGCAACGTGGCATTACATAACTTTTCCTTTACCATCCAAAAGTGGTGCTTGTAAGTTGTCATAATTAAACTGAACTTATAAGTAAACTTTGCATTTCTAGTATTTATTACTACGACCTCAGAAGTCACCACCCTCATGTGTTATCGTCCAACGGTACAATGTAATATGTATGTATGTAGTGTATGTAGTGCAATGTATGTAGTTATTTTTGCCGTCTTTTTTTGTAACGCGATGCTGGTATAACTATTATTTACATGTCGTGACGGTTGGCCTTACACCGGAAAATCTGTGTTAAAAAGATATAATTTTGTAACCCTTTTGCTGCCCTTTTATTTACGCCCCCCTGGAGCGTCTGACGATCGATTCATTTCTTAGGGTCAATTCCATTTCTTATCGATTTCATCTAAATTATAATAAGTTTTTATGAAACGCAAATTGGTTCTATACTTCCAAATCTTGTATATATGAGGATCTTTGGCAAACCAAGTTATGGAAATTGGTTTGCTATGAATATTGTCATGTAAAACGTTAGCAAATACTTTCTTTAATTAATTATAATATAATGCTTCATCTAATGATGCAAATTCAACCTAATAAGGATTCTATTATCATTATGTGCGAATAGTAGTACTAAAATATAAAAGTAATAAGTTAAAAATAATAATAATCCTCCTATTATTATATTTCTAATAAATACAGATCATCAGACGATTCTTCTGCTTCTCTTAATACTTCCCCAAGCATTTAAGTCTTTCTTGAAAGTCCGTTGCATTGAATAATTATGACGCGTGTTTATATGGCAGTTGAATAATAATTGTATACTTACAGTAAAATCCGCGGTAAGTGCCAATTAAATAAGTATTTAGTTAATTTTCAAAATGTAGAGTCAAAATATTTTTGGTAAAAATGGAATATCTAGTATTTACTGTGAAAGTAGTTCAAACAATCATAAGTTAAAAGTAGTTCAGACAAAAGAATGCATCATGAGCGATATGCCGCCCCATGTGATGTAAAAACCGGGCCAAGTGCGTTGCACCAGTTGCACAATGACACTTTGTACGTTGTTGTTTATTGTGAGTACAAGGTTAAGTTCAGTATATTTTGTTGTGTATCAGTGTAAGATGGATTTGAGTGAAAATGAAGAGGGCCGTGAGTCTGGATATAAAAAAAAGAAAGCTGAAGGCAAAAGTTGTGAAAGCTTATCAAAAACCAAGTGTCCACGAATCAATTGAAGAGGTGAGTCTGGTCAATGATTCTAACGTTAAATGCCCATGAAATTAGGCTACAAATTGCTCAAGTAATATTCGTTTTAATTCTCTTTCTCGAGTCCTGGTAGTTTATAGTTCTGAGCAGAGTACCAATCAGGTTATTAGTGTCAATACTGTATAAGCCTCTAATGCATGGTTGTTCATTTATAGATTTTATGCCGATGTCGATATAAATACAAAACTATCGAATTTCCAAAAAAATTTAATATATTATACAGGATTTACATAGTTTGAGACAATACCAAGCAAAATTTGTAAATTTAACTCTAAAGTATTACTGACATTAAACGTAAGAGGCATAGTACGTACATGGAGGCTGGTGCAAGCCGAAAGCAGGTTATTTTGTAAACAAAATGTGTAAGAAAAACGTTATAGAATTTCATGGAATAACAAAGCGTAGGATAGGAAATTTAAAAGAATACAGGTTTCATAACCTACATAGAACGTAAGGAGAACGGAAACAAAGATAGAACATAATATAGCCTGAAGATACGAGGTATATTGTTGAACACATTGAACGTTTCCCGAAGGAAGAAGGTCCTTACACTGGAGAAAAACTTTAAATTTGTTTATGAACCAAAATTTGAATTTTAATAAGATGTACGAGGCTTTTGTGGAGCTTCATCCTAACATCGCTGTAAAAAAGCTTACTACAAGAAATTAATTGAAAGAATACTTTACAAAACTACTAAGTTTTCATCGTCCAAGAAAAGACTCTAGCCCCACTTTTCTGACATGTAAAATGTTAATGGGATGATACATCGTAATTTGCTGGAAATGCATCATAGGAAAGCAGATAGAGCCAGAGTAAAGATAATGTACAATACAACAAAAGTCTTGACACTTTGTAACATGTCATTTTTACGGGGGGTTTAAAAAGGCATTTTTATTTTTTTGAGAGGAGAATATTTTTTAGTTAATGACATGTTATGATTTTTATTTCTTCCACCTAGAATTATACTCCAGTAGCTCAACACCATCGCGGGAGACGTCAGCTGGCGGGGTCCGGCTCGACCGGGTAAGACACAGAGTTTCAGGATACATCCGCCGGAGTTCGCTTCAAGGGCTGAAGCGCCTTACAGCGGACAACTCATGTACTACAGTACGTAAGTACGCCGTGCCTGGCTTCCTCGCTCTCTCGGTCGCTGTCTCTCGGTCGGTGTCTAGCAATCGGAGTCGTCGAGTCGGAGTCGTCGCCCCCACACACGCCACGATAAGGTGCAAGTAAGTAGGTACTTATTTACCTGCCAAAACACGCTTTTACCTGAACTTGCCTAGTCACTAACGATAGGATAAGTACATGACATTACGTACTTAAGCTGCTAATAGAATATAATTTTAGATATAAAGTATAGCAAGAAAATAGATCAGTACGAATAGGATTAGATTCTATTACTAGTAACGAAGAGTTTTTATTTAGTTTATCGTTTCTTTCTGAGGCCTCTGGGTCGCTTGACGTACGTACGTTGGCACCAGCGTTCCTGAAGTTTGGACTAGGCGTGTACGTAGTTTAGTTTTTTATTTAGTTCATCGTTTCTTTTCGAGGCCGCTGGGTCGCTTGACGTACGTTGGCACCAGCGTTCTTTAGCATCGGGCTAGACGTAATTTAGTTAAGCTTTTATTTAGCTTATCGTTTCCTTTCGTAGCTGCTGGGTTGCTTGACGTACGTTGGCACCAGCGTTCCTGAGCTTCGGGCTAGGCGTAATTTAATTTAGTTTTACTTAGTTTATCGTTTCGTTTCAAGGCCGCTGGGTTCGCTTGACGTACGTTGGCACCAGCGTTCCTGAGCTTCGGGCTAGGCGTAATTTAATTTAGTTTTATTTAATTTATCGTTTCGTTTCGAGGCCGCTGGGTCGCTTGTCATACGTTGGCACCAGCGCTCCTGAGCTTCGGGCTAGGCGTAGTTTAATTTAGTTTTACTTAGTTTATCGTTTCGTTTCAAGGCCGCTGGGTCGCTTGACGTACGTTGGCACCAGCGTTCCTGAGCTTCGGGCTAGGCGTAATTTAATTTAGTTTTACTTAGTTTATCGTTTCGTTTCAAGGCCGCTGGGTCGCTTGACGTACGTTGGCACCAGCGTTCCTGAGCTTCGGGCTAGGCGTAATTCAATTTAGTTTTATTTAATTTATCATTTCGTTTCAAGGCAGCTGGGTCGCTTGACGTACGTTAGCACCAGCGTTCCTTAGTTTCGAGCTCTAGCCGAGCTAGGTGTGATTTCGAGCGAACTAGTGTTCGCATTTAGTTTTGTTTAGCTTTAGCTTATCGTTTCCTTTTTTAGGCCGCTGGGCCGCTTGACGTACGTTGTCACCAGCGTTCCTTAGTTTCGAGCTCTAGTCGAGCTAGGTGTGATTTCGAGCGAACTAGTGTTCGCATTTAGTTTTGTTTAGCTTATCGCTTCCTTTTTTAGGCCGCTGGGTCGCTTGACGTACGTTGGCACCAGCGTTCCTTAGTTTCGAGCTCTAGTCGAGCTAGGCGCGATTTCGAGCGAACTAGTGTTCGCATTTATTTCTTATTTAGTTCATCGTTTCTTTTCGAGGCCGCTGGGCCGCTTGACGTACGATGGCACCAGCGTTCCTTAGCATCGGGCAAGACGTAATTTAGTTAAGCTTTTATTTAGTTTATCGTTTCTTTTAGAGGCCGCTGGGTCGCTTGACGTAAGTTGGCACCAGCGTTCCTTAGTCTCGAGCTCTGGAGCTAGGCGC
This sequence comes from Homalodisca vitripennis, assembly GCF_021130785.1. Taxonomy (NCBI): domain Eukaryota; kingdom Metazoa; phylum Arthropoda; class Insecta; order Hemiptera; family Cicadellidae; genus Homalodisca; species Homalodisca vitripennis. The sequence continues at coordinate 154,810,172 of NC_060209.1, forward strand.
GATTTCGAGCGAGCTAGCGTTAACATTTAGTTTTTATTTAGTTTATCGTTTCCTTTCGAGGCCGCTGGGTCGCTTGACGTACGTTGCCACCAGCGTTCCTTAGTTTCGAGCTCTAGTTGAGCTAGGCGCGATTTCGAGCGAACTGGCTTTCGCTTTTAGTTTTTATTTAGTTTATCATTTCTTTTCGAGGCCACTCGGTTGCTTGACGTACGTTGGCACCAGCGCCCCTTAGTTTCAAGCTCGAATCGAGCCAGGCGTGATTTTGAGCGAACTAGTGTTCGCATTTGATTTTTATTTAAGCTTATCGTTTCTTTTAGAGGCCGCTGGGTCGCTTGACGTAAGATGGCTCCAGCGTTCCTCGTTTTCGAGCTTTAGTTGAACGAACAACTGTCGTATTAGGGAACGTTTAGGTAGTGGAACAGTCATCCTAAAGCAAATTCTGACGCCTTCCCTTTATTCCCTTTCGTTTCCAAGTCTGCGATGATGAAAGCATGTTGATCCGTTGATCATCGGTGCTGTATTTGCTTCGGCTTTTGGTTTTACATTAATTCGGTTCTGAGCTGAACTTGGAAACTACCTCTCCCTTTCGAACCCTGGATTTTACCCCTCTCGACTGTTCTATCCGGTGTCTTAGGGTTATATATTTTTATAAACTATCCCTGACCCGATTAAACGTTATACTAGATTTTGACGTGACAACGTCTTAAATTAGGTTGCGGCTCGGAGTCACTCATGAAAAAGTGTAACGCCCGGTAACGTTACGATGCCCGTCCAGTGGGTCCGCCGCACGGGATCCGCACGGGATAAAGCAGATAACTGTGGGTCCGCCGCACGGGATAAAGCAGATAACTATGTTTATTCGTGAAAATGTGGAGTGCTTAGATTCGTCATTTACAAACAACTACAACAATAAAGGTAAATAATTGTACACTGATATTTCATTATCGTAAACTATGATTGATTGATTAATTGTTAGATTGACACAAAAGTTGAGAAACTGAGTTTATAGGGTATGTCATACTATTGACAAATGTTGATAGTGTTAAGTAAATTATTAGTTTAAATCACTCTGCAATCAATCGTAATTCAGTCGATTGAGAAGAAACAGCGCGTATTGCTAGTCAAACATTTAAAATAACAAATTATAACCTCTAACCTGTCATAACAGTGCGACCAAACAAACGAACTAAACCGACCAATCACCACGCGCGGAGTTAGAATTTAACTGTGTTTAGCAAGAATTTCAAATTCCAATTTTAGTAAATGTTTTATTCAACTTTACCATTTACAATAACAAATTTTAATTAATTTCAAATTATGTACAATGTTTTAGTAAACAAAATATATTTCTATAGTTAAAATTTGTGCAATTCTTATTTTCATTCAATTCCTTGTTCCTATTGTGCAATTTAATAATATTCGTATCAATAAATATTCTACCGAGAAAAAGACGTTGTCACGTAAAATCTTCGCCCGTAAAACCGACTTTACAGGCAACCATAATTTTTTATAGTCATTCTATAGTTTATGCTATTTACGCTTAACATGTTTTATTGATATTGAGGAACAATTTATTTTATTAATACATGATTTATAGTTAAAAATTAAAGTATTACCTTTTGCTACTTATTGAATTATTACTGAACCTATGGCGCTAATGTATCATAAATGTTCTCTTCTCACAGATAGGTATTGAAAAATGTAAAAATAGCACTTATATTCTTACATTATTCTTCTTATATTTTACAAGCATGTAAAGATCTTTGAACAAATTGAAAATACGTTCCAGAGAATATGTTATTAGCGTTCGCCGTGGAACTTGTTTGCCAAGTTATTACAAGAGGACAACTTTAATTAACCCTCGCCCAATAACTGCGAGATGAGAAAACAGTCTCTGTTAATTAAATAAGTTTTAATGGGGTCTGCTAGTTCTGAAGATATTATTATCCTGCAGAAAATATTTTATTAACATCGATTGGAAAAAGATTGGAATGGTTCGGACTATGGAAAATAATGAGGAAGTCACCCTTGTACAGGCAATTAATTACCTGTACAAATTACCTATTTGCCGTTATGGTAGGACTTTGGTCATTCTTAGGCCAAAGCGGTTATATAGTACCTAATTAGACTTCATTATCTGTATATGTTTTTACTTAAAGGACGAATTGAAAATATCACAGAAGGCAACTTCCAGTCTGTGTATATTTTTTTAATGTAATAAAACGATTATCTTCAACTACGCCTTAACGCTAACTCAATGTTTTGTTCTAAAAGTTTTGTTTAATTTTTTTCTCAATTAATTATTTGTTTATTTTTTGACCGTTAATATTCATACAGAGCTTTAAAAGGCAGATCCATGGCTTCTCCAATGGTTGGGAAAATTTAAAAGTGGATTAGAAGATTCCGATTCCGGCATTGATCATGGACCATTACGTAATTCGGGTTGTGTTGCATTGGAAACTGTAATATTCTCGTTACTGATTAAGTTAATGGAAATGAACACATATTATTAAATGTATCTATTTAAGTTATTCTGCTTATATACTGTTAAGGAAAGAAGTGTAGAGCTGTTCAGCATCACATACAGGTTGTGGAATATCACTTTGAGCTGGAGAATTGAGATTGACATATGCCAAATAACCTGACATATAGGGTGATAATAATGTTTTGTCGTTTCCCTGTGACATAATTATGTTTCCTTAATTAAAAACATACGTTGTAAAACGCAGTAAAACAGGAGTATCGTGTAATAACGAATTAATCTTTACCTCGGATACATTTTATGGGGTATAGTGGACATATTTTAGGTCATAAACTGTACTTTTCGGCCAGTGTTTCTGTATACAATCTAGTAAATACATTTTTTCCATAACTCCAACTTGTTTCAGAAAGAGAGTTGAAACTGATAGCAATAGTACCGACGTTCTCCACAGTCTAAAGAGTGTCCTTCCGTATTTAAGCGAAGGGGGAGTCGGTACAGAACGAGATGGACAGTCCTGATAAAAACGCTCCAGTCCAGGCATGATTTAAACCTACACTCAATATCAGATGACCTAAAGTTAGTTAGACAAAACTCTAATACTACGTAAATTTATGCTCATAACTGCGATAACAAATATTAGGTAATTTCTCGAAACTGAAAAATCAAACAGAGAATAGTACAGGCTTGCACAATTCAGTTTTTTATGTACGTAGTCGATTATTAAAAAGTATTTTTAATTACAATATTCATAAAAAAATAATGTATAAAAACAATAAGAAAAGGGTTATTTAGAAAAAATTATTGAAATAAAACTGTGCTATTAATTTCTAACAAATGTAGAAATATTTTTTGTAGAAAATTGTCTATTGATGTATGTATGCATTTATCTTCACTGTATATTCATTTATAAGAGCGGTGTTCCATGTGAATTTGGCACAACTTCAGGAAACTATTTTATACCAAAACCATGCAAAAAAGCTTATTTGAATGAATATATTATCTGTCTTTACATAAATATATCAAAAACCAGATATCAATAGCGTTTAATGGAAACAATTCCACACTTGACAGTCATTTTAAGCTAATCAAATGGATATTATAACTTTCCGTTTCAAAATTATAGCATTTAATAGTTGTCATAACTAAATATCCTGAAACCCTTACTTACAATTATACAGAAACAATATTCACTGTGATTTTAATGAAAACATTGTGGTGTTCTACTTGCTTAAGTACGAAAAGAGTGACGAATATTTTCGTTGTTGGGTATATAAAAATATAAATTTCCATGTTGATAGAAATTTTCTATTTTGATACAAAAACGTTATTAACGAAGAATAAACACCCACCCCCTAAAAAGCCCTAACTATACAATTGTTTACCAATGTAAATACATAGGGCATTGTTGGGAGTTTTTTTTTAATTTACGACTAAATATTATTCTTCCAAAATTATCCTCCGGTGTTATACTAACGGTTTTCGTGAAATGGCATTTCGAAACGGGAAGTAATACAGTTTTATTAATATTCCTTTAATTAATTAACAACTACCTAGTTTCACATTAATTTTTTTTAGGTGTAGTTTTGAAACACACTCAATGAAGCGAGATAGGACATACTTCACAATATGAACTTTTTTCCCTGTTTCATGGCTTATGTCTTAAGTATAAAATTTAATTTTTGAAGCTTATGTGCCTTAGTTCAATAAATAAATAAATATATAATATATAAATATATATTATATAAAGCTACTAAAACACATAGTTTTCATAAATACTAACGAAGATATAATTATTTTTATTATATAACAAACTTTAAATTCTGAATATGAGAAACAAGATACGGTAGCGAGTGGACAAGTATATCTCCAAGTTGTTATATAATCAACTTTACAAACAAGAAAGTTTATAGCCAGCGATTAAATTTATTTCATTTAACCATACAATGCCCATAGAAGAGAACGAAAAGTAACAATAATCCTATTTCAGTGGATGATGGCTTTTCAGACAATGTAATCAAACAAAGAAGGGCAATATGATCAAGACAAGGGCATTATGTGGCCCTTTGGCCGAATGGACTTGGAATTACATTCTGATCTCAAACCAATCACGTTTATATCAGCAGGATTTCTACTGGAATTGTTAGAAGACATTGAATTTGCTCTACTCAAGGCTGAAGGATGTCATTACTTAACGACTTTCTGGTTGTACATCCAATTAAACCATAATTTAAATTTCTTGTTTTTAAAGCTTTAAGTTAATGAGCTTATCTTCAGTTACATATTTTAAAGGTCTCAAGTGTAAACGTACTATCTAAGAAAAATATACTTTATTGATAAATCACTATTTTCGCCGAAACTCTAGAATTAATTGTTATGTCAAATTATGTTAGTATTTCGTGGTAAACCTAACTTGTTTCTGGTAAGGATCTGTCCGATATACGAGTAGTTCTCTTTCAGAACATATCTTTCTTGGCTTGACACAATTGAGGGGGCTAATTGTCTCCTATATCGCCCATATTAACTTATGCACACTTTTCTCTAAAAACATTAAAGATTCCTGAAGAATTACAAAAATTGTATTGGATCCTTAATTATAAATTGCTAAAATGCAAAAATACAATCTTAAGATATTTTTTTAATATACGGTACTGAGAATTTTCAAAACTGATAACTTTTTGTTTTCTTACAAAACTGTTAAATAGTATTTTACAAAAGAGGCTTTTAATTTTATACACTTTTTAGCCTATAGAACACCTTTCCAGGCCTCAGGTTGCATTTATGAAACGACTTGAACTTTCAAATGTTATTATAATTGATGTAGGTGATTGCTTCATACACTTCAAAATTGTATTTAATTTATTTTTTGTACAAAAGTCCAGATAATATTTGAAGTGTTTTTTTTGCGTTTTTAAATTTCCTGTGACACATTTTTGAAGGAAGGATGTGTCTGAAAGAGCTTTGAAGACTGGTTTATATGAATAATCACTTTTTAGGAGGATGGAAATGATTTTTGTGGTTATATGATACATTTTCTTAAATCGATTTGCGATACTCACACCAGGTATCTTCTGTGTTTGATCAAAGGGCGCGTTGTGGTCTCTCATTTGATGACGATAAATGAAAATATTCTGTCCAGACTGCAGCTTGCATGTATTTGCTAGAAGATAAGTTTCTCAATCTGGCAAGTTTATAATATTTTTGAATCTGAAGGATTGCCGTCTTTGATAGTCTGTGTTTTCCGCCAACTTTACCTCCATCTGGAGATCTTTATCTCATTCTTTTTTCAATATGACTAAGACAGTCAATTTTACTGATTCATTGACTTATTTGACTAATATATGTATAGAGGTGAGCAACAACACAAATTTTAAAGCGCAGTACACACTATGCTGAAAAGGCTTACTCAACTGCTAAAAATCTAGTATAACATATCAATTTATTTTTCAAATTTCCTGAAACCGTAGTAACATAAACTATATATCATTTTAAAGAAGAAATTCTTTGGTACAGTTTACGAAAACAAAGAATCTGAAAATTCGTTTATTTTAATTTTTTTTTTTAATTCTTCAACTAATTGTCAGACACGTAAATAAGTTAAATCAGCGTCCGCTAATCATGTACAGATTGATTTTTTAGCGATAACTTTTAATCTATTTATCTCGTTTTCTAATGGTAGTATAACTAGTATGTGTAATGGTCTGTTTAGAGCGCGTCAAACTAAGAAAATTGTGATCTGAGAAAAATACCGTTTTATTAGTTTGATACCATTCCTTTTCAAAATCTACCAAAATTAGTGCGGCTAACAATCGATTTTTTTAGCAGAAATAACTGAAGTGTATAGTCAATTTCTTTCTTGAGATGTCTTGCGAACGGACAAACAAACAATCATACAATATGGATGTGTTTATTGTCTGATCACATAAAAGAGATGTCGTCCCATTCTTCTAAATGTCTAGAGGTGAATTCTTTCTCAAGATATTTTTGAAATAGTTAGCCTACACGTGCTACAATTTCACGCCGTTAAAATGACGTTTGCTTGCTAATTTATATAGTCTATTATTTCTCGATGCCATCATTGTTATCCATTAAAAAAATGTTAAAATGTTCGCTAATGCTAAGTAAATTCCCATGGAGTTACATTCCACCACCATCGAACTTTAATTTTGTGCCTATATAAATTTTATATATGTATTAGGCTTAATTCCAAATGTGAATTCTATAGATATCCAAGATATGTGGTTTCGCGAGATATAGTTCGGGTAGACAGGCAGACAATTTTGCCAGTCCCTTGAGTAAACCTTCGCTACCGCTCAGCCAATAAAATTGAAGTATTTCGTTTGAAATTACAATAATGAATGGAAATTACAATTACATATACCTAATTTTTTTAGGGCTTGAATGTCAGTTATTACATTTTATTTCACTGAGTGGATGGAGCAACAAGTTATTATTATTATTTATTTATTTATTTATTTATACACGGCATACACCATTTTATAAGAAATGTTAAATCCGATACAAGAGATAAATTATCCTATAATACAGTACAACAAGCAATAATATATTCAAAGATAACCAGCAACAAATAAATAACACCAACTATATGAACCAATAAAAAAGTAATAATGTATCTTATAATATATAATAACAAGCAATAAATACATTTATAACATTTAACAAGCAATAAAAAACAAGATAACAAGCAATAATTATAAAACTTCTCATTACAACACTGATATGTGACCCTCTAAAGGTGATATTATTTTTCACTTCCAACGGCAAATCCATTATACAATTCCAATATCTTAATCTAAATAACTTAAACATACAAATAATAAATATAAAAACTTACCAGGCTACAATTTACAATAATAAAAAAAATTAAAAAAATAAAAGTAAGTAAGTAAGTTGTTGTTACTTAGATTGCTCTGTCTTACATATAACTGTATTTTTTTGTAACTAACTAAATTTATAACGTTTCACCCTTCTAAATATAAAAGTTCTGTAATTAATCGGACAGGGAGAGATGGTTAGTCACTTTAGCAGCGTGATCAAGGTGGTTACTTTTGTCCCGTGGCGGGAACCAATCAGCCGCTAGTTTCCCGTCTGTGATTGGTTGGTTATTGGATTCCACAGCAGGTTATTGGTTTCATAAAAGTCTTGGTATTCATTTCTTTTTACTGCAAATAAATATATTTAAATGATCTCTTAGTTAGTTAGTAGCATTGAATAGTTAGTTAATAAGTAGTCAAAACGGCCAAAAACTATAACAACATACAGTTAATGTTGCACATTATAAAGCTATAAAAATATTACAAATAAGTACATCAATAACTTTTCAACGTTATTTAATAAAAATTAAATTTAAACGTAAAAATGTACTCAAAATTATTAAAAATATGTTGAAAACAATAAATTTTTCTTTATAATGGTATGTTAGCACTTGGCACTAGAGAGCGAATTGTAAAAATTGTTTGCATGACCAAATACGGAATTTGGTGGTAGTACGCAACTTGTTTCAAAAAACATTTCCTTAAATTAGAAACAATAACATCATTAGCTGTACATTCCGAAAACGTGTACAAGATTAATTGTAATATAGTATAGATTGTCACTATTTATAGATAGCCATTCTACAATTTTTTTGTTTATGCTTGTTTTAATTATACATTTTTAGACTTCAAATGAATTCATCTGCTTGTTGAGATTTATTTCCTTTTTGATATTGAGAGTTTTATTGAATTGTAGATAGATTAACTAAGAAATGTACATGCCAAATCTAGTCCAATAACTTTTGTGATTGAATGTCAAACATCTTCATAAACTTTCACATTTATAATATATACAGTACTAGCAGTGACCCGCGGCTTCGTACGAAATCTCGTTGGCTTTGCACATGTATGATGTTCGACGCCAATGCTGAGTTTACTTTGTTGTCACGATCAAGAAAATATGTCAAAACAAGTATATTTATTGCTGTTGTAATTTACTCTAGTATTTTTTGTGTGTCATAGTTGATTTTACCTTGCCTTCCCAATCAGGAAAATATGCATACACTGGTCGAGAAACCTGCTTCGGTTATAAAGTGTACTCTTTCGACCATCGTAATCTGGTGCCACAATTGAGTTTGTTTGTTTCTCTGATCAAGGAGATATATACATAAGAACGTATGAGAAGTTAACTTCTGCCAAAAGACAACTTAAGTGGGTTTTATAACAGCCTTTAAATTTATAGCAAAAGTTAGATAGTAACTTTGTTCTTTATATGTACATTACTGTACTGATCAAGCACTGAATATTTAATATTTATTTTAATTTACAGTTTTAAGTATATTTTTCCTAACGCTTATAATTTTCTTAACGGAATAAAGTCTGTGCTTAAAAGATATTCCAGAAAGAATTTAAATAAAAATTTTGCTCCATCAATCAATCTTACTCTTTGATTTCAAGTATATGAATGTATACAAATTTATAATAATAGTTAAATAAATTAAACATACGTTTGTGCTATCGTAAAACAATGCTTATACAGAATAGGTGATTACATTTAACAGACCTTTTAATTAATAAAATTTGTTTGGTGTGATTCATTTTTTATCGATTGTCACAACTTAACAGACCAGTGATTGAGTAACACTCACACGAACACACAGACAGAAATAATTAGATTTGTACATAAAAGTATATAATATGTTTATAATAGTAATAGTAGTAGTGCATAATAAATAGGATTCTTTTTGTACGTTAGTCTCGTTTTTATTGTTTCCGACACTATGATTATGATTAAGTGTTATGATTCTAACACTTCATCCGTTTTAATTGTCAAATTTAATTTATTTTTGTTTTCATCGAGGCATATTATGAATTGACTTTTATTAATATATTCAATGCTAACAATTGGGATTCAAAGAATGATTTAACCTATTACAAAGATAGATTTATCTTAGTTTACTAATTATTTAAAATGGGACGTCTACTTTTGTTTGTATTAAAACTGGTTATTTAAAACTTAAACTTTGAAAATAGTGTTTAAGATATTTTTATAGTGCGTTAAAAAGTAAAAAATAAATATAATGAATATTGCCTAAAATCAACATTGACAATCTGCGTTATCATTTCCATAGTATAAAACTGTTTGGTGCAGTTCATTCGCTATGCAATGATATCCAAATAGTTTCAAGTAAGTAAAGTTACACGTTTAAATTAATAAAATGATTTTATAACTAGCTAAGTATTTAAATGTCAATTTTGTAAACTGTAGTCAAATTGCTTTAAAAATACCTTCTGCTGTATGAATTTTTACTATTGGTGGGATCTACTATTGTTGTACTAATCTGATTTCTATTATTGATTGGGTCTAATATTTTTTACTAATCTGATTTATACAATTGATGGGTTCGTTTGCTGAGTATTTAGTACGTAATAAGAAGGTACCGTCATATTTTAATTGTTACAATATATGAGACTTATTCTTTTCTTCAGGTGTACAGAGTGAGTGGTAGGTAGGTGGTGGTGCCACAGTTAGTAATGAAGGGGTGTATCTCGCGGGACTCAGGGCGGTGCTATCTCGGTAATGGGGTCCTGTACCTGAGCGATATTGTCGCTGTCCGCTGTCGAACATCTCACACCCGTGTCGTACAGGATTCTCTTTGGACACCCACAACATATACTGTCCGAATTACACACTTGATCTAACATTTATTACAAATTATCAAGATCATAGGTTACAATCTTTCGAATCTATTAAATGTCATTTTTATTTCTAGGATCACCTGAACAAGACCAAACCAACCTAATGAACAATTAGGATCACATTAACTTCAATTTTTGTGACTCCAAATTGATTAGTATTCTCTTATTACAGGTAATGATTTACTTTGAATGGCCAAAGCCGGAATTGTTGAATGGGTCCATTAATAGAAAACAGGTAAGGTATCCCATATAGAAGATTACGTGGTTGGAAAGGAGACCTCCTCATTCGTAATACATCAAGGGTTGGAGGTGTCTGAGTTACGATAACACAAACGTCAGGTCTTACACTGAAACTTGCATGAGAGAGGCTGTGTCGCGTCGGGTGACTGAACCGAGATGTCAGTTGATGGAGCGAAATCTATTTTGTATTCTGTTTAGATTTGCCATGGTTTATTCTGTGATTGTTGAAACATCTGCATTTAAAAACCAACACCTTCTAAATGCTCACTTACTCGCCTACTTCACTGCGACTTTTATAACAATAATTAATATTCCATTTAGGATATAAAATAAATTGTTTATGGTAAAAATTATAACGGGGTTCAAGTTGAATCTTTAAAGTTCATTTGTTTCCCGTTGGAGTTTTTTTAACAGGGAATTAATGATTTTATGGGTGTGCTTACAGTTTACGATATGAATATTGTTCGTGCTTTTTGTGTTGTGAAGAAGTAAAGGAAATTTTCAAACTTAATATTTGGGTTTTTGAAAAATATAACAATTTAATTATGGAATTGGTTTTATTTTCTTTATTCAATCAAAAGCAGGGGTGAAATTAATAAATTGGAAGAGAATGTCTAAAGTTACATGGAATTTAAAGTGTAAAGCTTTACATGAATTTAAAATGTTTCAATATTTAAATTCAGAAATAGTAAGTTGAACGTTGATAGCTGTTATTACCACTAGATGAGGATATTTAAATATGTGCACATGGAGACACAATTCTCGTATTTGTCATTACTGGACTCGATTAAATTTGAGTATAATCGATTTGTTATATAATTATAACAATTTCATTTTAGACAGTCAACCCTTAATTAATTTGCTAAAATACAGGTTACATTTTATTTCTAGATTAATAATACAGGATAATTTAAATTAGAACCCGGAAATACGATTGTTTAGATAAAATGTCTTTCAACAGCTGGTTTTGTATGGTTTAAACTATTTTCGACTTGAAAAAGTATGGGATTTCCTGCCGTATACCATGGTTATGTGATAATAACACAGAAATTTGGCATATTCTTTGAGTCAAAAACACCAACGCATAGGGTTAACCATTCACGTAAATTAACTAATAAAACATGGTAATTGATATGCTAAATTTGTATATAACAGACTTGTATATAAATATTAAGCTAATACCTATAACCAGAATCAGCAATAAGAAAACAGAAACAAACATTGCTATAGATCATAGGCCCAGTACTAAAAAGGCTAAGTAACTTGTAACAGTTAATTAGGCTAATCAATCCTGTTAGTTAATTAAGAAATGGATAAAAATTCTTATTTTAAAGCAAAAATCAATTACTCATACTAGTACCTACTTTAATTTTCTGGGGCACTGGACTCACTGAGTCTCAATACAACAAAACATTTTTAAGAAAAATGAGAGGCCGATCCCCTTTTTAGCCTTATTCTGTTTGTCTGTATAGCTACTGGCCTGTGTGGGGATCTTATAAAATAGAATAAGGGGGAGAGCCGATGCAGTACAAGGTTTAAAGTACTGATAAAATAAAAATGTAACGGTCACAAAGAAGATTTAAACCAGAGCAATCTCTATAATTCAGACTCGACGTTCTAGATCTCTCGGCAATCAGCTCTCCTAAACAAGAATATATATCACTATCACTATTTTTCTTAAGACGTTAGGTATACAGTTAATCACCTAGAGAGTGACACGGTTTTTCGAAAGACTTATGAAATCACATCTTTGTACTGAAATTGCTTTTAAAAAAACGACGTTTCAATAATTTCTCATTAAGTAAACTACTTTTATGTAACGAAAAATTATCACTAACTTCAATTTTTCATTTTCGTACTTTATTTTGGTGAAAAGTTCATATACTTATCTTCAACACTTTTTGGGGCTTAAAAATAAAATACCTTCTAATTCTGCTTCATATACCTTATCACTCTTTGAAGAATCATAAAAATGTTCCCATTTTACATATCCTCAGAGTGGTATTTATAGGACATTGACCATAATTTTCTTTATAAAAAGAAATATCATTGTTACCTTCAAAAACCGATTACACTACCTTAAAGACCAAAAATGTGAGTAATACGAAAAATAATAACATAGTTACAAATTATTTAGTTAAGGTATAAAGAAGAATTTCTATAAATGACTTATGGGAGGAGGGAACAGCAGGAAGAAGTAGAGACTTAATTTAAATAAAATATACTTCCCATAGAGGTTTACTACGTGAGTAAACATTCAGCTTTCCCATAGTTGCAAATCATCCCAAAATTTGGTTTTAGTGGCCTCAGTAGCAACATTAATATGAACCCACCTTGAGGTATCTCCTGGGTGGCCAAAATAACGTAGAGCAACAGTAATCTGGTAAGTGTAACGTAAGTGATGAGTCGGCCACGTGGTATCTTACAACCAATCCCTTACCCGCCACTCCATCAATAATTCCTCTCGCAGGACGACTTGGCAACTCGTTAAATTATGGCTCCAGATAAAATCTTCATCAATACATTAGTATTTACGTGTGTTACCACAGAGTCAGACAGTACACTGTCTGTGTCAACAGTGTATTAAAAACTATTATCTATTATTGTAACTATGCTTGTTTTTCGTAGGCTTCTTTTTCAGACAATCCCTTTCTCTATTGGAAAGGAAAAGAGTATATATTTTATATTGATAGTTAGTTTTTATCTCAAAAGGAATTCAACTAATGCTTTTGCAGGTTTTGAAACCACAACAGATAAACGATGGCTTGAGACAAAACTACATGTGTGTAAAAATAATTAAACAGTAATTAACTAATTAATTAATTAATTTATTAAATTAATTTGAATTTGTTTTAATTATGAACTATCCATATGCAGGCAAATCTGTAATGGTAAAATCAGATGGCAAATCTGTTGTTCGGCAGTATAAAAACCCGAAACTTAAAACTTCTTTATTAGCTCTGTTGATACCATACCGTTATTTCTGCAAGTCGTTACATCACAAGTAAACTTGTTCGTTCTTCTCTGCCACTGGTCCACTGGGAAGAATTGGACTAAAAAGGGAATCAGCCTCTACCTTTAATGAAATAATCAATAAAAATTATTGAAACTTCCACTTTAACAATTAATTGCAAAACAGATCTGACAAGTAACTGCACTGTAACGATTAGTGTTATGTTACACAAAAAATATACGCAGAATTTCGTGTTCATTTGAGTTGATATATTAAAATGTTGTTGCAATAGTTCATATGGTTTGGAAATTGTTTTTAACTTAACATCCAAATAGGAAATACACTACCTGCCTCACTAGCGTCCATATCCTCCATCTTAGTAGGCCTATGGCCATTCTTTAGTGTACGCCTACCTATTGAATAGGGATTGAGAGGATTTGTTTCTTAATAAAAATAATTTAAAGAAGACTAATCTGAAACCTAAAATAATAATTTTTTTATAAAGAATAATATACTTGGAAACATTTAAATGTTTCCAAAAAAGGACTTTAAAGTATGGTTAAAATTGTATAGTAATTTTCCCAATCAATGCATTAAGAATTGTTCATACAGCATTTCATTAAACTTATCATTAAACAGTTGAGCGATAATTCAAATGAAACATAGAAGCTTTAAACTAACCTATACAGTACTTTAATAACATATGAGCCGAATTAAATAAAACTCAGTTCCAAAATATTTTGATTTAATGCGAGTGTTCAGTTCAGATTCATTTCACCTTCTGTTAGTGCAACACCTGAATCTGGAGTCCATAGAGGTCTGAAGAGATCCAAAATTGTCGGGGACGAAGAAGCTCACAATGAACACTTTTCAGATACACCTAAACAACAATATGAAGCGTACTGTAGTTTAGATGAAAAGGTATTTTCATTGACTCATCGTGTGCACATTCTATTTAGTTGTAATGTTTTAGTATGCCATAACTTCTTGTGATGATTTGATTGTAATCCGAAATGTAAGATAAAAGTATATGCTTTAGGTGACATACCGCGCCTAAAATTTATTTATCAATTGAAGTGAATCATAAAATAATAACTTGCATATCAAAATGAGGTAGTGTTACGGTATACATTTAATCGCTGAAATGATGTACTATGTTAAAAAAAATGATCAAAAAAATGTCGTGTTCCTCAAATATGCGATATGTTGTTTCGCCCAAAAGGATAGTCTAAGAAACATTTATTTATTTATGTAAATAAACAAAGATTTACTTTTAACTGGATAAAGGTTTGGCAATATTATGTTTTCTTTACTATAAATATGCAAAAGCACAGGAGCGCAGTGTATGAAATGGCAACATCGTAAATAAACACTATTGAAAATCAGGGTGACAAATCCTCGCTACAGCTTTGCTGTTACCTCATATTTTAATAGCACTCTTAGCGGATTTGTCGTAGCTCTCAAGTATTAATGAAACAAAACATCTAAATGGTCAACGCCTCATTTGAAAACATCTTATGAATGCATATTACATTTAAATTGGGCTCCATTCATAAAAATTACAAGAGCTCAAAACTTGAGCAGTATAAAACTCTAAACATCTAAATATAACATTTGATTGTGGTACATTCATCACACATGCCAAACGTTCAAATATATTATCATTCAAAATATTATACTAGCACAGCATTTAATACAATAAGTTTTACTGATTGTCAAACAGAGAATTGATCGTAAACTGTATACTTAAATAATCCGACATAACGGAGTATCGAAGGACCTGAAAGAGTAAATTGTTATCGTACAGGCGGAGAGTCAAACGAACGGTCTTTAAGTTGACCTTTTAGCCATAAAGCCATTGAGTTCTTCCTTGGACCAAGAGAAAACAATATACTAATTTTCAAGTCTCTCTGAATATCTTATCAAGACTCGGACGGTCGCACGTAGAAACAGAGAGATCTGTCCTTTGATCCTTAGACTCAAAATCAATAGCGATCTTCCTGGAACCAAGATAAATTTATGTACCCAAGTCTGCATGGTCTTTCTATCGAGAAGTATCACAAATATGGACAGACAACCACACAATTTCAAGAAGACCCTGTCATTAAAAAATTTCCCTCTCCATCCGGGAGGGTTATTTTAAAATATAATTTTTAATAACCACTTAAAAATTATATTTATCTTCATTTTTATTTTATGTTGTACATTTTTCCTAATATAATTTAATAATTGAAATGTTTTTGACACCATTATAAATTTAATATTGAATATTTATGGCAATTAACATTTGAAGTATATTTATATAAAATCGTTAAGAAATTAAAATCTACTTTTTTACAATGTTATGAAGAGGAGGCTATTGCTATGTCCCCATAAAATCCCCATAATAGTCCGTATGCCTTATACTTGGTTCTCTATTTCTATACTACTACACTATTCTAAAACTTGTGGTATACAAAATTGCCGGCTATGGTACAGTATCCCTATTTCCTAACTCGCTCTACATTTCAAGTTGGCATTATTGACCCCACTCTATTGCTAGGTCTTCATAAAATCCTCGTAATGGTCTGCAAATCTTTTCTGGGATTCTGTCGCCCCAAACCACTTGAGTATTCTACAACGTGTGGCATAAAGCATTGCATATTACGGTATAGTATCCATATTTTTCTGTAAGGTAACCCACACGTCACGTCGACATCATTGATTCCAATGCAGCTGTAGGCCTTCATAAAATCTTCGTAATTTTTATATACTGGTTACGGTATATATCAATCTTTCTCTCAGTCATCCGGCATTTAACGTTGACATCAATGATTCCACTCATTTTATATATTCCCACCAAATCTCCGCAATGAACGAGAATAGATTCATTATCTACACTGAACATTGAAACACCCCTTCCAACCATAGCTGCGTTATGAGAACACTCAGTTGCTTCACCATGTTTTGGGAACGGTTCTAAAACATCTTAGTTTACTTAATTGAATACCTGATGAGATGATGAGAATCTCTTCACCAAGATTGCACTTGATCTAGTGATCTAGGTATGCAAAAGTTTGGTCTGAACTTTTTTTATAACTATATGTTTTGCACGAATACTGAAACAAAGGCGTTCAGCAATGTTTCAGCGTCAATATATCTCTCCTGTTTACGGTAAACAAAGCTCAATATGTGATTGTTGACTTCAGTTCCACTTTAACTTCCACTTGAATGCAGCGTCTGAAATCTGAAGCTGTCACAGACGTAACTCTGGAATCTGGAGTCTCCGCCTGTTTAAAGATACCTAAAAAAAGGCGACAAGAATGAAGCTCTAAACAAACTTGTATTCTTTCGTCATCAGAGACGCATAGACTACAAAATCAAAAGTAATCTAAAAGAGATGTCCTCATCTACACATAAGGTAGCAATGGTGAGAATAATTTATTCAATTTGAAAGCTCAGTTTAGCCCATTTAACCGAAAAGGCGGAAACGTTTAGAACTTTTTCGTCGCCGACTTTTTTGGATAACTTCAGACCGACACTACTACAGATTCCAGGAGTCGTCTGCGACAGCGTCAGACTTCAGACACTGCAATAAGAGGGAGTTTAACTGGAGCTAAACTCAACATACATACGAGTATTTAATGAATCCTTCCACCCAAATTCTATGCAATTTGTATAAATTATTACTATTTTATGATCAGCAGTAATCATTACGAATAATTTTTGTATTCCATCGCTTATAATTGTACTGATATACTGATGCTGAAGCTCGAAATACAAAACAGGATGTGATCCGACACCCTAACTTGGGTATTTCCGAGCATCCCAGACAGCAGTTATGGACATAGAGAGGAATTTCATTATTTGCATCCCTTCCCAACTACCTCACGTCGCTAAATCGGAATTTAAAAAAATCAGTCATCGTGAACATTCACCTATTTTCAGTTTTTATTGACTGACGAAAGAAATTCGTCAGTCATTTACACCACCGGTTTCACTATCAAGGGTGCTACAGGAATTAAAGTTCCAGCATCGTAATTTTACATATTCAGTACTACGTATTCAAATACTAAGGTGTTAAAAACTCTTGTCAAACTCTGCCTGGCGTCAAACGCTTTCTACAGTGTTGATGAGTTTCTGGCATTCAACTGGGAGAACACGCGATGAGGAAACTGACTCCAGCGCCGAAAGTGGATTAATTGGCATGGAATGAATGGGGAGTGAATGTTTGAATGTTGTAAGTTTAAATGTGGCCTTGATGTAGAATGAATGAAAAAATTTAGACATGAAAATTGACGTTTGCTATGCAATGTATATTGTCAACTGCAATTAAACGATTTGATTTGATTTGACTAACATACAGAACCACGCACATGCACACGCGCACGCGCATAGCATCAAGGATGACTAAATATGCCCACTTGTCAAGGAATTAAGTATTTGTGGCAATTAAGATTGTAAGATATTTAGATTATAAGTTCACTATTATTGATTTGAACCGCTGCAACTTTGGTAGTCTGATAGTGAACGATCGCATAGTTTATTGTTTGTAACATGAGAGCGTTTTCTTGAAGAGTTTTGCAGCCAAGGTTCCGAGCGGAGTGGTCCGACCAATGTAATACCATTAGCGTAGCTGTAACTGGACGGGCTCGTGTATCAAAGACTAGAGCAATCCTCAAATTGGTTTCCTTTAGCAATCCTTTTTGCTACTTTTGGTTTATTGCTTGAGAGCAATTTCATGTCGTTCTCTCCATTTTGTCTGAGTACAATTTACTTCTAGTTAAAAGTCGAAAAAGACTTCAAATCAGCGTATATATTAGCAAGTTATAAGTGTATAGTTTATAGCATACATTCGTTTACATGCGGACTAAAATTATATTTTGGTAGTAATGATATATTTCTGTTAATGTATACACGTTTTAATAGACACGTCCATAAAACTTGTCAAACAAATTACTGGGCATTGCAATCAATTTGAGTTAGGAAAATAATTTTTGGTGTAAAACTTAAAGGTTAAAAGAAATAACTTTCCCTTATACAGAAAGACTAGAATTTTGTATTGATCAATGTAAAATTACATGCATTTAAAGTAAAACATTTAGGCAACTTTTAATCAAGTCAAAATAAAAGTGGCTAAAGATTAAAATGTGAAATTTTACAGTATGTACATGACGTATATCTACCAAAAATAGCATGTCATTCATTATTCATATTGATTTATAACTAAATAGAGTTACAAAATACTTGTATAACTTATATACAGGACATCCTATAAAGATTTCCAATTTTGTATTCAGACATTTTTATTTGTGTATACTTTAAATGCCTGTTAAGTTCATGTAAAGCAATAAAACATTTTACTTTTTCTGTTTTAAGGGAATTTATCTTAAATAGTTATGCATGTAAGCACAAAATATTTTTCAAGCCCAAAATTGGTTGCACCTTTTCTTAAATTAATCTTCAATAAATAAGACCCATACAGAACCTACCTACCCTAACCTTTAAGGCAATTTTCCCTCACGAGGATTATCTCATTAGGCAATTTTTAAAGGGAAAATAACAATGCATTTAAAAAAATCTGTCTTACACGTATGTTACAAGGCTCATATTTTTTCATTTTGTACCAGATTAATTTTTTAGTAAAAGGTAATTAGGTCTAATGGTTATTTAGGAAGGCTTAATATAAATTAATTGTAGTTCTTAATAAACAGTGCTCGTCTGAGGAAATTTGTTTGTTTTCTTCAAACAGGAAACAAACAACCAATATTTTTCAAGCATAAAGCCTTCAAAGGTACTGATTATAAGAATACACATTTTTCTTCAAAGTTATACTGTCGTAGTTGAAATAAATAATTTGGAAGCAGTAAATGTTAAAACACGTGCTCCAGTTTCATGTCCTAATAAAATTTAAGAGCTCAGTTACTATAGAGGTGTACGTTTGGAGATTCCATTCAATCGTCCAGAGTTTTCAGGTGATATTATAAAATAAGCATTATTTAGAGTATATATAATTTATAATTAATATCTATAAATATGGTATATTAAATAATAAATAATAATAAAAATGTAATAATAATGATAATGATAATAATAATAACAATAATAATAATATTAAGTAATATTAATAATTGTAAGTGAATAATTAACAATATAACTCATTTATTTATTGTATGCTACTGGCTGACCTCGCATTATCGTATATACAGGTAAGCGGTCCCCTACTCTTTGCGCTGTATCTCAAAAAGGGTTGAACGTACATAACATTACTTCAGACAAAAGTTGAAGAATATTTTCCGTTATACAATTTCTCTAACCATCTTCAAAGTCATTTAGCGTAAGGAAAACGAGATATTTGCAAAAAAACTGATTTTCGTGACCTTTGACCTTAAATATCTTAAGTCGCGTACACGTGATTATATTAGACTTTAGAGGTAAGTTCTATACCATCAAAATAAAGACGTATGCAAATTTTTGGCTTATTATCTTTCATTCCGAGGTTGCATCCTTATTTTACCGGACTATTAACATTGCTAAAATCATTTAATCTTTCTTAATTCACTTTACTCTTGGTGGTGTACCATTTCAAGACTGTAAAACCCAATTACTACACCCTTAGGCTAACTGTGCAATCAACAGGAGTTAAGGAATTATAATTGTATGGAATATAATAGCTCCCCATCTTTATACAAGTGGGTAATAACTGTGATAATATTTTGGGAAGTAAAATGATTTTCTTGTCTCTTGGAGCTGGCTTCAATAAGGATCATCTAGCCTTGCATTCCTCTGGTTCTTCTTGGGCAGTCTCACCTTTACGTGTGCTCAGGCTCACCTGCCTCCCATCCTTGGCAGGATCACAATCTCCTCAAGGCCTTGTCCTCTATAAACCCATGTTTACTCCAAATCCCAAAACAGCTACTTGGATACTACAGCAATACTCCAGAGGCTCAGTACATAGAGGCCAGGTAATTGTTACACCACCAGTCTGGAACTCCAATGACAGATATCACAGTTATTAAGTCGCGGTTAAGTTTGAAAAAGAAAACAATCTTTTACAACACAAAACGAATAAAACGTTTGTTTTCTCTAACGAGAAATAAATAAAATATGAATTTAAATTAGGTCAACAATGTTATATTTAACTGGATTTTCCATAAAGTTTTCAATTCTGCTAAAACACAAAAGACTTAGGTAAAGAAGTAATTAACAAAATCCATTTCAAGTTGAGGCGTTGTTCATTATAGTTACTGAAGGTGTTCTTAATTAAAGTCAAAATAATTAAATAAGTTTTAATTGAATCCTGGGTAAATAGAGAAGGAATAAATTAAAACAGCAGGCTGACTTATTTACACTGTTTATGAAAATAATGCCTCCTTCTAATTACAACTTTTTCATAACATTTTTCAATCCCTCTGAATTTCAACAGCTTGATTTCATATTTTGTAGAAATTAATGAATTCATTTAATTTCTTCTTTAAAAAGCATTGTTTCGGCAATTAATTGGTTTCGTATGTACTGCCAGGCACTGTCTCTTAATATTATCCCCCGCATCTTTAATTCATAAAATAAGAAAAATAAATTATTCTACTGATTGAACGGAATATAATTAAAATACCAATTCTTTTTAAATTACGGTTTCAGAAACACAATGATTCTTTGAAAAGCAGTATTAAAGCTAATAGGATATTCTGACGTAACAAAATAAATTGTTGAGTAGCTTACTACTAGTAGCATGCCAAACACGTTATGGGACCACAGACAATCGTACTAAGATATGAAGCAGGTTTGTGAGACGTTAATGGTTACTACTAGTAGTACGCTAAACACAACACGAGACACGCAGACAGTCGCAGTATCACACAGCCAATATGACGCAGCTGTGTAAGCCGGTAATGGTTACTACTAGTAGTACGCTGATCACGACACGGGACACGCGGACAGTCGCAGTATCACACAGACAATATGACGCAGCTGTGTAAGCCGGTAATGGTTACTACTAGTAGTACGCTGTACACGACACGGGACACGCAGACAGTCGCAGTATCACACAGCCAATATCGCGCAGCTGTGTAAGCCGGTAATGGTTACTTCTAGTAGTACGCTGAACACGACACGGGACACGCAGACAGTCGCAGTATCACACTGCCAATGTCGCGCAGCTGTGTAAGCCGGTAATGGTTACTACTAGTAGTACGCTGAACACGACACGGGACACGCAGACAGTCGCAGTATCACACTGCCAATATCGCGCAGCTGTGTAAGCCGGTAATGGTTACTTCTAGTAGTACGCTGAACACGACACGGGACACGCAGACAGTCGCAGTATCACACTGCCAATGTCGCGCAGCTGTGTAAGCCGGTAATGGTTACTTCTAGTAGTACGCTGAACACGACACGGGACACGCAGACAGTCGCAGTATCACACAGCCAATATGACGCAGCTGTGTAAGCCGGTAATCGTTACTACTAGTAGTACGCTGTACACGACACGGGACACGCAGACAGTCGCAGTATCACACAGCCAATATGACGCAGCTGTGTAAGCCGGTAATGGTTACTTCTAGTAGTACGCTGAACACGACAAGGGACACGCAGACAGTCGCAGTATCACACTGCCAATGTCGCGCAGCTGTGTAAGCCGGTAATGGTTACTTCTAGTAGTACGCTGAACACGACAAGGGACACGCAGACAGTCGCAGTATCACACTGCCAATGTCGCGCAGCTGTGTAAGCCGGTAATGGTTACTTCTAGTAGTACGCTGAACACGACAAGGGACACGCAGACAGTCGCAGTATCACACTGCCAATGTCGCGCAGCTGTGTAAGCCGGTAATGGTTACTTCTAGTAGTACGCTGAACACGACAAGGGACACGCAGACAGTCGCAGTATCACACTGCCAATGTCGCGCAGCTGTGTAAGCCGGTAATGGTTACTTCTAGTAGTACGCTGAACACGACAAGGGACACGCAGACAGTCGCAGTATCACACTGCCAATGTCGCGCAGCTGTGTAAGCCGGTAATGGTTACTACTAGTAGTACGCTGAACACGACACGGGACACGCAGACAGTCGCAGTATCACACTGCCAATATCGCGCAGCTGTGTAAGCCGGTAATGGTTACTACTAGTAGTACGCTGAACACGACAAGGGACACGCAGACAGTCGCAGTATCACACTGCCAATATGACGCAGCTGTGTAAGCCGGTAATGGTTACTACTAGTAGTACGCTGAACACAACACGGGACACGCAGACAGTCGCAGTATCACACTGCCAATATGACGCAGCTGTGTAAGCCGGTAATGGTTACTACTAGTAGTACGCTGAAACACGACACGGGACACGCAGACAGTCGCAGTATCACACAGCCAATATGACGCAGCTGTGTAAGCCAGTAATGGTTACTACTAGTAGTACGCTGAACACGACACGGGACACGCAGACAGTCGCAGTATCACACTGCCAATATGACGCAGCTGTGTAAGCCAGTAATGGTTACTATTAGTAGTACGCTGAACACCACACGGGACACGCAGACAGTCGCAGTATCACACTGCCAATGTCGCGCAGCTGTGTAAGCCGGTAATGGTTACTACTAGTAGTACGCTGAACACAACACGGGACACGCAGACAGTCGCAGTATCACACAGCCAATATGACGCAGCTGTGTAAGCCGGTAATGGTTACTACTAGTAGTACGCTGTACACGACACGGGACACGCAGACAGTCGCAGTATCACACTGCCAATATGACGCAGCTGTGTAAGCCGGTAATGGTTACTACTAGTAGTACGCTGAACACGACACGGGACACGCAGACAGTCGCAGTATCACACTGCCAATATGACGCAGCTGTGTAAGCCGGTAATGGTTACTACTAGTAGTACGCTGAACACGACACGGGACACGCAGACAGTCGCAGTATCACACAGCCAATATGACCCAGCTGTGTAAGCCGGTAATGGTTACCACTAGTAGTACGCTGTACACGACACGGGACACGCAGACAGTCGCAGTATTACACTGCCAATATGACTCAGCTGTGTAAGCCGGTAATGGTTACTACTAGTAGTACGCTGTACACGACACGGGACTCGCAGACAGTCGCAGTATCACACAGCCAATATGACGCAGCTGTGTAAGCCGGTAATGGTGCTAATGGACCTCTCCGACTCGACATGACAGTCCTCTAGTAAATGGACTGTCACCTGGTTTTATCTGGTCTTGCCATCTCAATTTTCAACAAATAAAGTAATGTTATTAGATTATGAAACGTGACTGAACTTTTTATATTCATATGATAAAATTTTTAAGTAAAGTTTTATAAATAACTATTAATGTTAATTTAAGTAATTATAATACTACATGAAACTAAATAATTTAATTTTTATGTGGTCTTAAATGTATTAATACTATAAATAATTAGTTCATATTTATATAAAGAAAACTCTTTGCTCTATGCTCTGGAAAATTCTAAATAGAAATAATTTAGTTTTGTAAACATGTATTGCTGCTTGGTATTTATACGCTATTACTTAGATTTATAATCTACTTATTGCAATGTGCTTGAATAAACATACCTCTACTAACAGGGTTACCAGATCTGCAAAGTCTTAACAGATTTTTGGAAAATTAGCATCGTGATATTTTACAAGAAAATATAGAAGTCGTTGTTTTTACTGATGGAACCTAATAGACATGATAGAGCCCAAGATCAAAATTTGTTTTCTATAAATTTATTCTAATCTTCTTTTGGGTCTATGGTTTACATGAAAATCAGTATGAGTATTGTATTGAGCAAATATTAATGGGGAATAAATCGTAAATGTCTTAGAATTATTAGAGACCGATAAAGGGACCAATATTAATTTAAACAGAACAATCCATGGGCGTTTATATTTACCTACTGTTCTTAACCAAAACATGCAATGCAATCTAGTATTTGTTCAAGATAAAGTTCAGTATGCTACTTTGCAAAACTCGTGAATGTATTGATTAGAACCGAATGTGCTATAGACGTGTCTATGAAATGTGAAATGGGAATAGTTTGGCATCTTTCGGAGTCAAAGATGTGAAGACTAACGTTAACAAAGTTCGTCTCAATAATTTCAGAGAACCCCTGACTTTTAACCATGACAACAACAACAACAACACAACAACAATGGACATATACAACAACAACAATGTTCAAGGATAATAATCTTTACGCGTTTTGAGTCGATTTTCCACACAGCACCCGCTTCATAGAAGCATGGATTTGAAGAAATCGCCATGTACATTGTATGGAAAGGATATTAGCCAACGCTAGCTGTAGAATCCTTTTCGGACCAAGGGGGCCCAGGTCCTGGATCAAAACAGTTCTCAAACCGAATGCCACAAATGTCATACATCTATACAGCTCAAAACAAATTTTTATGGACTTTTTAAAATCACATTTAAACCAAAAACGGCTATTTAGTTCCTCTTGGACCAAAGGAACTAAACTGCATGGCCAGAAACATTTCTATACGTATGAAAGATAGAAGTACACTACACTACGTGTTGCGTAGTAGGTATGGCTAAGGTTACATGCAAAATTTTAAATCTATAGCTCATTTTGCTCTCGAGATATCGTTCTGCAAACATATAGACAGGCAGACAGTGAAAAAGAAAAGGAATTGTCACAAAACGATGCTCAGCCAAATTCCATGAATAGACATGCACCATCATAGAACTCAAATGAAGTTTCATCTAAAATTTGAAGTCTGCTGATAACATTTTCCCCTGAATATCCTACCACATGATACGTTAATAGTTTGTTCATTAAGTTAGGTTTCATAGCAGTGTTCAAATAATAAAGAAACCGGATACCTAGGGAGGTTACTACAACGCAAGAGTGCGCTAAAATAAAATCTTATGACCGACTTTTAGCACTGATTTTTCACTCTGTCAGGTTTGTCATTTAACTCTTTAAATAAAAGTGTCACTAGTTGTACTCAGGTTCGTTGCCACCATACTTACTCATGAGAACAATGTAAAGGTTTTCGCTAACGCTCAGCCAAGTCCCATGGAGTGACATACACTATCATCGAACTCAATGTTTCCTATATATATATAAAATGGTGCGAATTTTCAAGTTTATAGGTCTGTTCATCCTGTTTCGTCTATGAGCGAAATATCGTTCGGAGAGAGAGACAAACACAAATTAAATCTTTTTCCAGCTACTTAAATGATATGCTTTGCTAACGCTAAGCTAATAATGTGTCATTGTTGCAGTGTTATTACATGGGAATTAATTATTAGCATAAATATTTAATGGAACAAACGTTTACAAATAGTCAAGACAAATGGTGTTTAAAAGGGACTTGAAGTAGAAAGTTCTGGTGTAATGTTTTTCTTTGTGTTATGTGATTTTGGGGTTGTTGAACGCGAATCCGCCGTTTTCCAACAAAAATTACGTCGGAAAACACGAAAACTTTAATAAATATACCAATGGACGTGTTATTTAATAGTTTTTAGAATTATTAAGTTAAAACATGCATTTTAGCCGGATCTTGTATTAAAATGAAGGCCGTAACATTTCTTAAAATTCAGGTTTTTTACTTTTTTGTAAGAGATATATATATATACACGTACTTAGGTATTAGACTTTTCCTTATTTTTGACGTATTATAGCACGTTGGGCTCTATCATGTCTATTAGGTTCCATCAGTAAAAACAACGACTATATTTTCTTGTAAAATATCACGATGCTAATTTTCCAAAAATCTGTTAAGACTTTTGCAGATCTGGTAACCCTGTTAGTAGAGGTATGTTTATTCAAGCACATTGCAATAAGTAGATTATATAAATCTAAGTAATAGCGTATAAATACCAAGCAGCAATACATGTTTGCAAAACTAAATTATATATATATATATATATATATATATATATATATATATATATATATATATATATATATATATATATATAGAAACGTGCTATAATACGTCAAAAATAAGGAAAAGTCTAATGCCTAAGTACGTGTATAATAGCAGTATTCGTTGGAAATGTGCTGCCCATAGACTATATATGTAATTGTGTTCGGGTTTTTTGCTCTGTTGAGAATTTGTTGTGTATGTTTATAGTGGGGTTAAGGCAAGAGGGTGTGTCACCATTCTGACAGGCCTCTGTTACGTTGTTCGCTCACATAACTTACCGCTACTGTAGTCAGTAGGTCCACGGGCTTTGGCTCGTTCTTGTCACCAAATTAATTTTATAGAGCGGTAACATTGTTTGTGTAGTCATTGAATGCACATTTTTATTTCACTGTATAAAACTGTTGTCAAGAAAGCAGCATTGTTAGATAATTTACTGTCTGCTTTAAATGCATGTAATTTCGCATGGTTTGATAAAAAAAATCTACATTTTCTGTATTTAGAGAGCTGTTTTAAAGAACTATGAATTTAATCTTTTATTAGTTGTTGGCTGAAAACTCTTTTGCTGTATGACAAAAAAAAACTAACATAAGAAATTTTAATTGTAGATTTTACCATTGGTGTGTACTATACTCTGTACGATGTAACCTGTCTCCTGGGTATTCGGCTACTTGATACTAGCTCGGGCCATTTCCCAGCACTCTCAGCCTCCCGCAGCTGTGTCCTAAATCACTCACCTACAAATCTTCTCTACTACATGAACTAACTTTTTGACCGAATCATAATTTCTGAAATTCGAACAAATTCATAGCAACATAAGATGAACTATTCCAAACAAGGGCAAATTTGGTAAAACTCAAACAATATAGAGGTAGTTTGTTCAAATTTTTAGCAATAAAGTTGGTTTTGTATAACGATGTGACACTCAATTATATTATAATCAATAACATTATTATTAAATATTTTAATGTAGTTTATTAGTGACGTGGTTTACATGTAACGAGTGTCACGAGGAAAACTTGTGTTTTGTGTTATAACGACACCGTCACTTGGAACATTGGACTTCCGCAGCGGAACAATAGTTTCCGAATAGCAGTTAGAATAATAACTTCAAACAAGATGTTATTAAGTAAATTTGTAATATCACAACCCAAACTTAAACATTGCGATCACAATACATCAAAATAAAAAAATAAGATGTCCCTAATTTTAACCACATGTCAAAATAATGAAAGTAATATTTTACAAACTTTATGAAAACATTATATAAATACAAAAACATAATTATTAGTAAATACAACATATACTTAGGTTAACTAATGTATTTCAAAGTTATAGCCATACTATTTTACAAACTTGTATAAGAGTATTATATACTATAGATAATGTATATTTTTAGATGTATATGGTAAAAGGAAAAAAGTGTATATCTTACAGTGTTTTTGTCGAAGAAACGTCCACCTTAGAGGTACACTCTCACAAATATTTGGGCCTTGTGGTTGATAAACAATTAAACTGATCTGTTCACTTGTGGGGAGGTTTCTGTGCTTTTGTTCTTACAACAATTTGTTTCACTTAATAAGTTAATCTATCCTTTTTTGAGCGCAGCCTCAATAAAGTATTAGGAAGGTTATTTGTCTTGCAAGAGCGATTCGCATCATGGCAGACATAAACAGAAGCGACTCTTGTCGAGACGCTCTCGCGGAGCTCAGAGTGCAGACGCTGACGTAGCTGTATCTCCTGGAAGTAGTCGTGTACGAATGCTATCAAT
Organism: Homalodisca vitripennis; assembly: GCF_021130785.1. NCBI lineage: Eukaryota > Metazoa > Arthropoda > Insecta > Hemiptera > Cicadellidae > Homalodisca > Homalodisca vitripennis. Next base: position 154,838,187 of record NC_060209.1, read on the forward strand.
GTCAGACCACCTCAGCAATAGACAGATCCAGTAACACAACATCCACTCCAGTGAGATGCTGCGCCAGCCAGAGGAAATCCGCGAGCGGTGGCTCGTTTTTATCGTTATCTCTTCTATAACAAAATTACTTCGATTGAGGCGAGTAATAAGTTTATGAGTAACTTGAAGGGATATTTACTCGACAAGGTGTATTTATTTGGAGAGGATTTAATTTCTGACATTATGTGCTTTGTGTTTTCACAGAGTTGATTATTTTAGTAGTAGTAATAGAATTGTGTTATAGTGATCGAAAGAACTAAGGAATAACATAACTAGTCTATGCCCTTAATAAACAGGGTGTATCCGTAAAGCAGGGTGGAGATATTTCAGGAGGTGATTCCATGGACCAAAATAAGAAAAGGTTTCCTGTAAAGGTGTGTTATAAAATGCTTTTTACCCTAGATATACGCCATTTTGTTTTTTACTAAATAATTTATATCTCTTTGTCTTTGTTTGATAGTTTACAAAGCTATACAAATGGAAATAAAATTAAATGAGATATAAAACATTGCTTTTGAAAAATAAAAAAAATACGGTTTTCGAGTTATTTAAATTTAAAAAATTAATAAGCCGCCATTTTGAAACTGAATATAGGAACTAAATGATTATTTTTTCAAACATTAGATTTTTATGGATGAGCATTATGCAAAATTTGAACTCAATCGGTCAAGCCTTTCCAGAGATTTATATTATTTAGTAAAATAAAACAAAAAACAAAATGGCGGATATCTGGGGAAAAAAGCATTCTAGGACATAACTTTATAGGACATTTTTGCTTTATTTTGATCCATGAAACCACTTCCTGAAATATCTCCCGGGTACACCCTGTATATTGTCGGCTATTTTGTTTTATCTTGACGTAATTGTGACGTTTGCTTTGTATTGCATATACGTATTACGCAATAAGTGATTATTAATTTGTATATTTACTGTACGATATTTTTAGAGACTGCCTCCTCTCACAACTTGAGAATTTTATATCGGTAATATTCGTGTAAGAGAATTGGTCGTAGCTTTGGACAGTTAGATCCCAAACGCAATATGTGCTGCCATACATCAAGTGTTATCATGTTGTCTGCAATAATGTCCCTCACAAGAATACCGTACGCTGTTGGTGCTTTTGTGTTGAGACTGTACTTCTTCACAACGACTAGATTACTTTTCTAACGATAATAATCATGTAAGAGTATAGTTCGTAACGTTGCACTGTAAGATCTCTAACATTGTTTGTGCAGCCACACATCAAGTGTTATAATGTAATCTGTAATTTGTAAATTTATAATGTGGATCATTTTTTATTAGCTTATTGTTGAATATAAGAATACCTTATTGTTTTTCCATGTCCTAATGGTGTTACCGTAAATAAATAAAATAAAAATAAAATAATAGTCTTTAGTGTCCTTCTTAAGAATTCTCTACCGCATTTAAGCTTTAGTAGAGTCTGTACTTCCTCCCAACAACTATATTGCATTTCCGTCCATAATAATAGTGTATAAGATTCCTGTTTCTTAACTTCCTTATCGTCGGTCCTTATGATTATTTTCTAAGATCTTTAGAACTCCTACAAGTAGTGCTCATCTTTACAATAAGGTCACAGAAATTTATTGGTCGTTACAGGTCCATACAGTTCACACTCACCATTTGTACTCATTTGAAAGTTTTTTTTGCAGAGGAGGCTCATGAGTTAACTTAACCCAAATTCTTAAATTAAAAAATATCGATTTAGATTTCACCAAGATCAATTAAGGTCGGACGCAGTATTAAATTTCTATTGTCCTTCTTTTCCAATTCTTTTTCAGCCACCTGATGTTTTAGGTGATCTCAACAGAGCCTACGACATCGTCAGCCACTAGCGACTTCTGGAATTCAGGAGCTGGGTAAAATAAGGGCACTTTTGCAAATTAGTAGTTTCAAGAAAAATGGATCTGGAGGTTTGGACACCTTATTAACAGTAACTTTAACGCTATAGTTATTTAAACATAATTTTATAGTTTTAATGAAATTACGTGTTTTGGATTCTAAACCAATCACAGAGAAAAACTTAATGGACCGTTAACATTTAAATATCTTCTGCGGTCTAACTGATAAACACTATCATACTATCATAACCTGTCACATGCAGGAGGGAAATCTATAACTACTAAAAAAAAGAAATAAAAATGGCAAGCAACACGGAAAAGTTATTTCGATTTTTTTAAACTTTATTTGATCTATTTAAAATAGGTATGCATTAGACTATAGTATCGGATTGAGTTTGAGTACAGTATTGAGTGGTTCTTTTAAAAAATACAAATTTGATTCCTGGGTAAAATCGATTAGCATTCATTCCTTTTGGTAGGAAAAGTTATGTGTTTTGAAAATGATTGGATTTTTGTAACAAAAATAAAAGAAATAAATTAAAATATAAATCAAAAGAATAATATTAGTAAACAATTGTTTGGGTGTGGTAAGTAAAAAAATACCTAAGTGGTATTTTATACCAATGGCGTTAATCTTAAATTTACTATAGCAAAAATTTAGATTTTTATGACTTTCGTCCATCTTTCGTGTTTTTCTGTAAGAAAACAGGTTGTAGCTTTGGAAAATTAGATCACTAACGCAATATGCGTAGTCACTCCGAAAAGTGAATGTGTCGTCTACAATTATGCACCTTGCAGGAATGTCGTTTGCCATTTTGCAATTTTATGTAACACTGCGAGTATGGGTGTATTCACCCGAATGGAACTCACAGACAGAATGTTCCTCTTAGTGCCATCTTACTAATAACTAACTGATATACACTTTATCTCATTGTGCATGGTACTTTGGTCTCCGTTTTCAAGTAACTGAAATTCGGATAACTATCAGATTAATTTTTGTCATATGATCTAAATTGTCAAACGTTTAAGGCTGATGGTCGAATGGACTTCTCTAGAGTGAGTATGTATTTTACGTGTTTTATTGCGTTTTCAGATAATATGAGACAAACAACTTTCACAAACATTTTATGGGGGCTGGAAAAGGTATTTTTATGTATTTACGCAGTACTATAAAGTAGATATTTATATAGGTTTGCAGCTAAAGTGAAAACGTTCACATATTAAGTTAAAATTAATGTCTCGCACTAGTTCGCATGTTTATTTTTTTACATTGTTCCTAGTCTCCTAGTTTTTAACTCATATTTTAATTTTTTACCCTTTTTAACTTATTAACTATTGGTTTTAGCTATAGTTTGATTCAACGGTATTATGCCCGTGATAACCATGCGTTTACTACATGATTGATTACCATTGTCTACATGTTATTTATATATACTTGAATATAATTCTTGATCTGTTTTAACTTTCAAATTGTAATTCCATCCTATTATGACGAAATCCATTGCATGTAAATGTTTAAAGATCAATAAAGATATCTATCTATCTATCAAAAACGGAAATGACTTGCATCATGATCAGCTTCCGGACTGAATATCTCATAATCAATTCATTCCTGGCGTACTCTTTAGTGCACATCAACGATCTGTTTAAGCAATTCCGTTATTGAAAATCTATGTCTCTGTACTCATCTTAACAACGACTAATAACACCGATTCTGATGTAAATATACATACATCTACCGCTCTGTAATAAGAAGTTCCTACTTTGATGTGAGGACGGTGCGGATAAGCGGATGCGACTTGGCGAAGAATGCGCAATAAGACGGACGAGATATTCAGATACAGCGCCATATTGCTACGTATATTGGCTGGCCTCCGCCGCTGGACGTTATTGGATTTGACATATCTGAGTATGAGTGCGATTACATCGTACTTCCTCGTATGATTTCCTTGTAGTGATTACCAGCGTAATCGCGATTCCTTGTAGCGATTACCAGCTACATGGTTCATTTCGTCATAGTCCAGGATCCGAGAGTCACTTTGTACTGTTTAACCACACAACCTAGTTTTTCTTTGAATAGACAGTAAATTTCCCTAAGAAAGAAATGGATCGTAAGCCGCGCTAGTATTGGCGGAGGTCGTAATTGGAGGGTATCAAAAGGGTTAAAAATATAAAATGATAATTCTTTCTCAGGTCATCATTTTTACCTTGACGCACAACAGTCAGATGCGCAAATAAATATTAAATCACCGCCAGCTAACTATATACAGGTCCGTTAAGTGGTGACTTTGTCTCTTTATGTAGTTACCTGACGGTTATATAACTATTATTTATATGCCATGCGATCAGTTTTACGTGTCTGAAACTCTTTATAACAATATAATCCGAGAAGAAAATTATAGTTTCACATTTTTAAACCCTTTTGATACATCATCATTTTGACACACACCAAACTAGCGAGCTGACTATCGATTTCGTTCTTAGGAAATATTGCTTTATTAATTTCAAGAAAAACCCAGTTTGTATTATTATAAGGGCACATTGAATCTCGGCCTCTAGTCTCTTATTGACTTAAACGTATGATTCAACAATCTATTCCATTACAATCTCAACAAGTTTGAAACAACGGTCAACCGAAGTACAAGATTGCACTGTGTAACAAATATAAAAGATTTCTCTTGCAGCAGTATAGCATGTACTGAAGTTTTTAGATACATAATACTAGACTGAAACGGTGAAAATTCTTGTCACATATTCTTGAAAGTCAGTATAGGATTGAATCTGTCTATGCTGTTATATGCTGATATATATTCGTATATTTGAATTGCGACGAAGTATGACCACCCTTAAAATACAAAACGTCTTTCTCTTTCATATAATAATCTACCCTATCCGTCTATTTTTACCCTAAAACTAAAATGTTATTCGCTTGCTGGAAAAATGTAAGATTTTGACATAACTACATCGTCTTAAATACGAGTTTTAAGTAAAAATTGTGGAAGGCAAACAAATCAGAATACCGCCAACTTCCACGTACTGTTCAAATCGCTTTTTTATATAGTTTAGGCAATAAATACATTAACCATGGCACAACATTTTCAAATTTATTTTTTCTGCTTAATTTTTCTTCTAATTTTAAAGAATGGTTATGCGTGATTATTACTCATAACAGGGTTTCTAGAAAACTTAATTTCATTTATAAAACTAAGGTTGTGATCTAGTATTTTAGGTAATTGGACTTCACATATTTTCCTGTCAGCTGGTATAGAGCTTCTGATTTCCTCAGCCATTTTCCCAAAGTACCAACAGAATTTATTGTAAATGTACGTAAGATACACTTGGTCATAACAGAATTAAAGTAAAACTTGCTGGGTAAATACAATATATTAATATTTAACTATTATTATTATTAGCTGAGCGTTAATAAAGTCACTCGAGGGACTGGAACATTTTAATTTCTGTCTGTCTGTATGTCTACCGCACGATATCTCGAAATAGATCTAACCTGTAAACGTGAAATTTGCATTTCCAACGAAAGTTTCACTTCTGTATAGACAACACTGATTTCGATGGTGATGCGAGTCGCTAAATGGGATTTGGCTGAGTGTTAGTCAATATTTGTACATTGGTCTTAGAGTAACTATGATGGCAATACAAAATAGTAGAATAAATACATTTGTAAGCAAACTGAGAAGAATCATAATATGAGATTTTAACACGTGACATATGAAAACATGTAGCCTAACTACCTTAACAACATTGGTGACTCGGTGTGTACACTTTTATTATTTAAACATTGCTATGAAACCCAGCTTAATTAACAAATACAGTATGTGAAATTATTGTTTAAATAGTGAAATTATATGCACTACAACTTTGTTGTATTAATAATGTTATTAGTTCCTGTTTTTTGTTGAATCTTTTGTTACAATTCATGGGGGAGTCAATGTTTCTGTGTGGAATATGAGCCCTACCTTACTTTTCTTGTTTAACGAACAGTTTTCTCAAACTAAGTCATGTAACACTAATTTTGCATTTTTTAATAAAATAGTTTTAATTTCACGTCATACTTTTGTTGTTGCATATTTCGCCACGACTAAAGATTTATTTTATAACGGGCAAGTACAACATATTTCCTGTACAAAGTACAGTTGCTTAGTCTAATAGTTAACAGTAATTCGTGCAGTTTTATGTTTTAATTGTTCATTATACAATTTAACTATTTTGTCATGTATTGATAACAATTTTTAATGAAATTATTTGGAGGAACGAGAGTGTGTTCAAAACATAATTGCAGATCGTTTGACATTACTTTGGTACCAGTCCATACATCATTTTTGATTAACCTAAACGACGTCACAATATGGAATCTAGCCTAAACAGATTATAAAAAAGAAACTACAGATTTTTACAAAAAATAATATTATGTATATATTGATTTGTATTATGACAGATATTCTTTCGTCGCCGTTTTTAAATATATCTCTTTTACATTAGAACCTCAATGTCTTCCAACTGTGTCCACTGAAATTGATATTAATATAGTGTTTGCTACCAAATATTGTTTTAACTCATTTTCTTTTAAATTATACTAATGTGTTATAATTTTATTTCTTCGCCAGACATTTTAAAGATATATTGTTTCAATTATTATAAGGGATATATTAGAATAGATCATTGACCCATTATAGTAAGCATTGTATCAAAACTGTTTTGCAAGCTTTCTTGCTGGAACGGATTTCAACTTTTGCATACCGAAATTTACTTAAGAACGTAATATTTTCTTTTTCATCATGTAATTTGTCTCATTAAGTCAGTTGCAACCTCCAAGTATTTTAACTGGAACAATATTTAATTAACATGTTCTAGAGTGACATTACTTCCACATTTTATCTTAATATTTATAATTAAGACATAAATAGTTCATAAAATAAAGAGCAAACACATGCGTCCTGTTGTTATTGTATTCATTGAAAATCCATTTATTGATATTCCACATGATTACTGGTTATTAAATAAGTATTTTTATCTTTTTTCAAAGTTGAGAGTTTCCTTTTGTGGCGTTTGGAATTAATGTATGTTGCCGCCATCTGTGTGCGTTCTCGGTACAATTAGAAAACTAGGAGACAAAAATACAACAATATGTTTTCTCATTAAGTCAAATAACCGCAACTCCGTTATTCTCACCTGTCTATAAAGAAAGAGTATACAACATTGTTTAACTTTTTCAACAAAGGAGTTTTCCACAACGTAATGTGAGTCAGAGAATTTCACGAAGATATTCAATATCCTCTCCAATAAAGAAGCTAAACCAGAATATCCTCTTCTTTATTGTGGTTTCTGCTAACAACATTCTTACATCTCCCTGTACGCGGTTTATCAGCGTTCACGACTGATTCCGGAAACTAACAAGGCATACGTATTTACTATACAGAAATAGTTATACCTTTAGTAAATACTGAGAATCAAAACACAACATAGGGGCAGGGTTATTCATTCATGGTCCCTTAAATGTCATATTCTATTGAAGGAACGTTTCATTGCTACGAATAAAAATAGTGGTTGTTATAAAAACATGATATTATGTAATAAATTAAGGTTGGTGTAGACATGTGGGTAAATACCTCGTACTGTAAATTATTTTATGTTATTGTACATAGAAGTATTTCTACTTTACAAACATCATAAGCAATATTTTTCATTCACAATAAAGATACTTGAACTTAAATTTATGAAAAATTAACAAACAAAAACCAGTAAAACTTTTACAATTGTGGTTTGCAGTAGTTTTCAATATTAAGTTGACTCTACGTTGATAATATTAGAATAAATTTACTTTTAAACTTTCCATACGGAACTGAACTATAATTAGACAGTCACAAAATTTACTAAAACAACAAAAGACAAATATACTAATTTTATGATGCCAGAATTCCACATATTTCATCGAAGATATTGTATATAAAAATAAATCCTACATAAGTTGGAAATATTGAAAGCAATCATCCAACGGAAAAATATCGGCATGTAGCAAATTGCTTGATTTCGTTTCGCCGAGCACAAGCGAAGATGGGAACGGAAGTTGTTTGTTTCCCGGAAGTCGACGCGAAAGGTTAAACTGATAAGCATTTAAGCTAGAGTACGTAAGGAGTGTTATGTACCTTTATAAGATATCATTCAAAAGTCAAAATGAAGAATGTTCATTGTGTATGTTGGAAATAATGGGTAATATAACGGTTTCAGAATGGGATCATTTCATTTTTAAGAATAAATTTCCTGAAGAAAAAACATGGAACAGTTTTTTAAACATAGCGCAATGAATTATAGACATTTAAAGAATTAGTTTGTAACTAGGTCAAGAACAAATTACTGGAGAAAACAATGTAATTTTTATGGCGATCATAAAAACAAGGAATGTTCATATAGAAATAATGAATATTATAAATAAATAGGAATGTAAGTTATACACGTTTCTTAAAATTTATAAATTAAAGAAATTTTCATTTTTATGAAATATTAATTAAGTAAAAAACGTGTTTTAATTAAATAATACTTAAGGAAATTGCATTTTCTTATAGGTTCAAAATGTATCCCTTTAGTAAGTTTTCACGTGTACCCTGTAAAATATCATATATTTATCTTTGCCGTGTTTCTGATAACCTAATGTCAAGATATCCTCAGACACCCCTTTAAATGGCTACAATATATGGTAGAATGATAAAAAGATTTGCTCTCAGAAAAGCTATCTTTAGGGACTATGAATAAAAACCGTAATTTTTTTTATTTACCCGATCTATAACCGGTTGCACCATCCTAACACCGAGCAGACTTACCAAACAATTAACATTACACGGTAACACCGGCTGGGTGTATCAGACGAGTCACAGATACGAATGTTTGTGTTCCCCATCTGTTTGTGCCAATTACCGTTGTTTAGCTCAACTCAAACACAGACTCACTAAATAAACAGGGGTTCCCTTGCCACAAATTATTGTAAAGAATGCGGTTTAAATAAACAACGTCGTGCGTTATGGCCTCCGTTGGGCGTTTTAAAAAAAGCATATGCTAGTAAATATCTGCGCGAGAACCTTTTCGGGGATTTATTGTCAGAACCAAAATCTTCCTAAGCATCCGGGCCTTATAAATAGGCCTACCATTTTAATTTAATTAGAAAGTAAAATAAGTCTTGGTTACAACCAGTCTTCAGACCCGTTGAAATTAACCCCTAAGTGTATTGTCACTTTGTTTGTACCCTATTAACCAGGCCCTATCTAAGCACGCTACGACAAATCAAGTCCAATATTGCCCAAGGGTCAGATCAATGCCATGCTGATAGCAAGACGTCGCATCAGCACTCCCAACTTTGCTCTCCCCGGACACTGGCCCAAGGCTAATGTGGCACTTGACGTATCGCCGCCATTTGTCTCAGTTTGGTCACCTCCCAGTCCTCTCAACTTTTACCCTACCTTTTAAGGAACATTACTTATGGATGAGGATGGAGACTGATGCCGTAATTTGTAATATTCGATATGCTAATTGAAACACGTCCGAACATAATACACTTCATAAAGTACATTGCCAATTTACTTAAACTCTTTGGTTTGCCATTTTCATTTTATGATGATACACTATTCTTCCCAAAGCTGACCAGAGAGCACACTTTATTGTTTAAGTCTAAGGCTCAATATAATTTAAATTAAATAGTAATTTTAGAGCATATATCTAGTAATAAATATAAAAGAAACTTGACCCATCATAATTAAAAACAGAGAACATTTGCAGTTCAGGTTCTAAATTATTTACAATTACGTGTTTTTTATATCAGTTTAATTGGATTTATGTTGTGATTTAGTTTATTATTAACGCGTTGACTGCGGCAGACGCTGTAGTGCGGTTACTGACTCTTTAGAGTACTTCTCATCATTCAGTATAAACCATAAGCGAAGGTGTTATATTAACAGATATTCTTTATCATGTACTTCTAAATTGTTGAAAAATTGTAAACACATTTAAAGGGAGTACAGGGAAACAACAATTTTAATTGTAATATTTTTGTTATTATCCATGGAATTATCACTTAAGTTTTGATTAAACAAAATATTTTAAAACTATTGATTAATTACCCCTCTCATAAATGCCAACCTTTTATTTTAATAGTTTTAAAAGTTAAGTTTGCAAATGAGTTACTTTTTCTTTATAAATTATACATTGGTATTAATTTTTCTCACTTTAGTGGGCACAAAGAACTAATATCTTTAAAGGAGCCTATAGTCTCAAAACCAGATTCACTAATTTTCATAAACTTTCAGAAACCCCCAGAGGACTAATAAAATCGATAATTTGTTGTATCTTAAAAAGTAATTTTTTTACAAGCCCATGTAGGATAGACACAGGATTAGGGGGATTCAAACCCCTCCCCCTGAAGAAAATTTGTCTTTCTATTGATTACAATTATAACCATTTCTGAATTATATTGGGCCTTACTCTACATTCAATTAAAAAATAAATTACGCAAAACCAAATTTTATTACAAATTTTGCTGAAGAAACGTCAAAACCGTTCATTGATTTTTTCAAAGATAAATTAAACTTAACAATGTCAAACGATAAAAACACAAGTACAACGAGATATGGAACAACTAATATGAAGCAAGGTCTTATTAAAAATTTTTGATTTCACTTATTTCGTATACCACATTTTCATTTTTAGAACATAATCACAATTAAAATAAAGTAATTATATCGGAAATTGTAGTGAAACAATTACAAGATTGTAGTGAAAATGACACTGACCATATTATAGAAATTAATACAAACTATGATAATGAAAATGAATAAATATTTATTACTTTAATATTTAGAAGTCAGTGATCATTTTAGTACATTTAATGTAGAAAATATTACAAAAATATGTATAAAATTCATAGAAAAAATAACATTTTTATGTTAAAGTATTGTCTGAGTCTCATATTATTTTAAAATATTAAAAACAATTTAATAATTAGCGAACATACTTTTATAAGATATATATATATGTTATAAAAAGTAGTCACTTCTGTCATTCAGTACTATGACTGCATTTTCAATTTTTTTTATTTGTTTGAAAGAAGTTTTTGCATAGCCAATTTTAGACAAAATATATTCCTATTAATGGGGTAATTAAGATTTTATTAGGAATAAAAAACTAGTGTTAAGGTAAAAATATATGTTCTTAATAATAAAATTAACTAATTAATAGAATATATTATAGTGGAAATTCCAACAAATTAAGTTGTTGATTCAAATTTTGAAGTAATTCATGTCTACAAGATGTTACACATGTAATAAGAGAGTAACCCTTTTAATACGAGGTTCAAAAAGGAAGCTTCTTTAAAAAGAGAAAACACAAATTTACATTACTAATGTCTTGTAATTGTTTGATCTCTTTTTTGATCAGAATATCTTGTTTCTCAAGCTTCTTTTGAATTTAAATCTTTTGCTACCATCTGGAATTTGAAATTCCACTATCCGTACTCAGGAACAGTGCTTTTGAAGGCTTCTTTCCAATAACTGTAGTTCTTTCTTGATAACGGAATTAAGGTTTCATGTAAATTTAAGCACTTACGGTGTTACTGCCCAATCAACAACCTTTCGGCACAAACACTAACTACTATCTGATTTTGAATCTGCTATCGATTTGCCTAGGTTTGCACCCAACCCTTATTTTCACACCATTGAAATAAACAAAATAAAATTTCTAGTCTTTAAACATGTAGGGAGCTTAATGCCAAAAAGCAGAAAATATCTTAATCTGAAAATTAAAAAACTGACATCTATGTGGTTTTGAAACTTAATGACAAGTAACCTAAGTACTTCTTCTCCAAATACACCTTACTTGGGATTGATACATGTATCTTCAAGTATCTCCAGGATATTCTGGAATAACAACACTAACCTAGGGAATATCACTATGCCAAGGTTAAATATCTAATTGTGATATTATTTTTTTATAGTCATAAAGGGAGTTATTTAGTTAATGAGAAAGAAAAAGTTTTCTATTCTCATAGAGATTCAATTTATTTTACTTTTTTCAAACTTTTCTTGGAACTCCATATTTTTATGATTTCATCAAAATTCTACTAATTGAAAGAGGGACAACTTTTATTTTATATGAGTTAAATTCGGTCATTCCTATATTTGAGTAAATTAGCACAGGCGATTTATTGCACCTATGACAATGGTACAGTACCTATTCAAGATCGATCTAGTGTCTTGAATCCAGAGAGTCTTCCTCACACATCACTTGTAGCGTTTTTTAAGAGACGTTTTTAAAGGAGTGCAAGTAGAGTGCCTTGCCAATAAAGATTTGTGCCATTTTAACACTTTATAGTATTTAGATGTTTCTGGGGACAGCTTCCCACCAATTAAAAGTAAAGTAAAAGGATGTATTATTTTACCTAATGAAGTTATTTGGGCTAAGAAGCTCTCTAATACTTAACATATGGACCAACGGCTTAAAGGTGACTTCCAAACCACCACTAACGGTTGGGCCAGAGAACGGTCGGTCACCCATCCAAGTAACAGCCACGCTCGACGTTGCTTGATCCGGTTATTACAAGATCTGCTACACTGCGCCATTGTCAAAATAACCATGTTGAATTAAAGCAACCTCCCCAACCACTACATTTGATGTGAATGATGACTTTCAGTTGCTGTTTGTGTTGAGACGGTGCCACCTAAATAAAAAAAAACGGACAGCCCAACCTTCAAAGTGGGCAAATCTCAAGCAAAGTCACTATGATATACTGTCCAAAAATTTATATCATCATCTACAAGTAAAAAAGGAGTGGATGCCAAATGTGTCAAACCTCCGTGGGATGACAGTTGTAAACTTAAACGTTTCCAAAAAAATAAATCCATCAAGAGCAAAAAGTTAAGATGTTTTTTAAATTTTTGAGAACTTGGAGATGTTACTTGTCGGCGTAAATTTTTTTTCTAAAAGAATTACCAGCATACAACTAAAGTACAGAACTATCAAGTATTATTTGACTAAAGATTAGGAATCTTCTGACGCAAGAAGACAACATTATTTATCCTTAACCCTAGAATAGTATACATGAGTAAGTTTCCACGCGCATATGATGTCACGAAAACACTGCCCCATGAAATTGTAGAGGGGTAACAATTTAGATGCCTAGATATGCCTCCTCCAGTTAGTCGGCTGTGAGCCTGTGTAGTGATTGGAATTTTGTGTCTACATTTGTAACTTCAAAAGTTAATTTCTAAAAGTTGGTTAGTAAGTTTTATGCTTGTCTAGTAATATAAAAAAAAGTGTTTGGCATAAACTTTATGCATATTTACCAATAGTGTACTCTCATTTTGAAACTACATATTTTTCTACAATACCTAATATTATTTGATAATAATAGTATGCCCATAGTACTAAAAAAGTATGCATACCCAAACTTATTAATTTATAAAGATAACAAATGTTCCTAGCAATAATTGGTATGGATTTTTCAGTTCATTTCCCATCAAACTTTCCTGAATACATGTCTAAAAAGCAAAATTATGTATAAAGTTTCTTTTTTCAAATACTAACATTTAGAATATGTAATTAAAATATAATAAAAAATTTGTAAATAGCCCATACAATCATAATGTTATTATGGATACAAATATAGACCTACTGTCTTTGTGAACTAATTATAGCATACATTACTTGTAACTGTTATTTAATGTTGTACCTCTACAACGAGTCAAATGAAAGTATATTAGTTTCTACTTTTCAAGAAAACTATTGGTTAATTAAGCCATAAGAAGTGTTCATTTTTTCCAGGTACAATGGAGAGCAGAAACCTTCTCTAAGATGAAAAAATAAATTGTCTCTTGAAGATGAGAGGACTAATGAAAGATGAGGACACACCTTATAGAAAACACATAGCATCTGAGTCTGAATTCAATAGCAGCACTGACTATCCAACACAGGAGCCAGATGACCAAAAAGAAAGTGGAGTAGAAAGAGTGCAAACCAAATATTTATACATGGCTTTAGGGGAAATGGCAAATTTCATAAGCATATACTATCGAAGTTTGATAAGTGTAGCTTAAATATACTTATGATATGTGACAAGCGTTCTAAGTAGATGATTAGCACATAGTATTATTCAAAGTCCTATCTGATTTTTTAAGATAGGGTTAGATCTAGATAGTTTTTTAAAGGAAGCTTATGGTATTTATGCTAAAAAAAAATGTTTTTTTCTGTACAGGAGTATCTAATGTACCATGTTAGTTATTAATAAAATGAAATGTTATGCTTCAATGGTTATATTGACGCAAGCCAATGCATGTATTTATGTTTCATGGCAATGAAGAATAATTTGACTTTGGCTTTGACAGATATCCTATCCCTGATAAAATAAGACATTTAAATGCTTTTTTACTTCATAATTGAGGATTGAGGGTTGACTAAGAGTAATGTAATACATTTTTCTTAGCAACTCTGGATATTGCCAATGGCACAGTGTAGCGAGCACAACGTTTATCGCAAGATAAACCAGATCAAGCAATGTCGAGCATGGCTGCTGCTTGGATGGGTGACCACTGAGCGATCTTGTCCTTGCAAGTAGCCCGTCTGCCCTGGCCATTGGTAGTGATTCAGAAGTCACCTTTAAGCCGCTGGTCCCCAGGTTAAGTGTTTAGAGAGGGCTTCATAGCCCTAAACTTCACCTGGTAAAATAAGGTATCTTTACTTTACTTTACTTTTATTCTCTAACGTTTTGTAAAGACAGTTATAGATACGTTTTGGACAAGGAATTCATTCAAGAAGACTTGCATAGGAAACAAGGAATGCATAAAACTGTTTGAAATTGAGAAAAAAGATACTGGAAGAGAGCACATCAAGTCAATCCCACAAGTCAAAAGTCACTATCTTAGTAAACAGACGAATAAGGGAATACATTGAAGGGGAAAAGAGTGTTGCTGATTTATATAAAGATATATAAAGAAAGCAGCAGTCAGAATAATATTGTAGCTCTAGCACGTACTCAAGAATATTGAACGAGTTTAATATCTCCTTTTTGGAGCTTAAGAAGACTAATGTGATCTATGTACTTCCAACAAATTAGTAGATGGAGATGAAAAATTAAAACTTAAGGAAACCTATGACTTACATCTAAAAAAGAAAGATTTGTCTTGAATTGAAAAATAAAAGGCTAATAAGAAAATAGGACACAATAGAGCACATCAAGTAGAATGATACTCATATTGTGGCTTTTATGACTTACAAGCGGTTCATTCTTGTGGCCAAAGAGAAGATTCTTGATTTGATTATATGTTAAAATTATAAAGTGCTTCAACTTTACGTACGTCATTGGTAAAAAAGTGAACTTTTTTGTTACACTTAGAATGAAGGTAAAAGATAGGCATTAATGTCCTAAGAACTTGTGATTTCCTTTTTTATTAAATAGAAGGGTGAATCTGTAAATGATGAGAATTTTGAATTTGTTTTCTACTTCGGATAACTTTGGAGGACAGCAAAAAAAAAAGCTAAAAAAACTTAAACATCTTACAAGGTCTTGAATGTGTATCACCTCAACTTCCTATGATTTTAAGAAACATTACAATGAATGTGGATTTAATCAACTCTCAACCGAGAGCGGGTAAAAGAGAGCCAACAGAAAAGAAGGTGAACGGCGAGGCATCAAAGACTTACAAGCATGGAAGTTGAGCAAGGCTCATAAAATAAATATAGAAAAGAAAGACCCAACTAAAATTCTTTAAAAAAAATATTTACTCTGATAAGAAGTACAGTAAAGAAACTTTTTAAAAAATGAAAAGAAAGCACACTCCCATGCAAGAAGTTATTCTTTCAAAAGCATATCAGATCAAACTAAAAGTAGGAGAACAGAAAAAAAGTCTCACTGTTGGAAATTTAGCTCCTCAGTACTACAAAGACTTTTATTTGAACATTTAGAATAGTGAAAATATGTTTTAAAAAACTTTTATGTAAAAACAATCATAAAATATGTTTTTATTTGTACAATAAAGTATATTTTTGAAAGAAAAAAATATATTACTTTTATTCTCATGCATTTGATGCATGTAGAAAAAGTCCAAATATACTATTGATAAGTTTAAAACAAAGTGGCACAATTCAAATATTACATATACTTAATATTTAAATATTAAAGTCGGACTAGCCGGGACTACAGCCGATCCAACATAACGAAAATTCCGGGTTAACTGGAGAATGTTGAAAAAATAAAGAATAACATAAGCAAAGAATACATTACTTGTTTATTACAGAAAAACACTTAAAATACACATCACGAGAAAGTATAATACAGTTTAATTTTTCGACAGAATTTTGTTAATTTGAGGGTCGTCAGCTTTGAAGTCGGGCAGACAGAAAAAAGGTAATTTTAAATTTCCTGAACTGATCTGGGGGTTATCTGATATAAAGAGGTCCGAATTAATAAGGTTGCACTGTACATACTTTATTTTTAAAATTGTATTCTCAATCTTACCACGACTTTTTAAGTATACAAAAGTTGTTAAATACATACTGCAAATCTAAATAAAAAGATTTGAAATAATTCCTTTAAATGTTAAAATTATTGTATTTCCTATTAAATTATCATAGATTTTTTTTGCTCTCTTGAAAAACTGAGTTTTTTAGTTGTGCCACTTTTTTTGGTAATTGTGCGATCTGATTTATACTCAGTTTGTTTAAAAATTTATTTATTCTGTGAGTTTTTAAGAACAATGAAAAAGTGTTCATTAACAATCAACCAAATCCCATGAAGTGACGACATTCCACCATCATCAAACTCGATGTTTGCCTAATGAAAGTCAGGCAGACGGAAAAAAGGTAATTTTAAATTTCCTGAACTGATCCGGGTTACCCGTTTACCTGATATAAAGAGGTCCGAATTAATGAGGTTGCACTGTACATACTTTATTTTTAAATTGTATTCTTAATCTTACCACAAGTTGTAAGTATACAAAAGTTGTTAAATACATACTGCAAAACTAAATAAAAAGATTTGAACTGATTCCTCTAAATATTAAAATTATTGTATATCATATTAAATTATCATAGATTTTTTTTGCTCTCTTGAAAAACTGAGTTAGTTTTTTTACTTGTGCCACTTTTTTTTGTAATAGTGCGATCTGATTATACTCAGTTTGTTTAAAAATTTATTTATTACATGATTTTTTTTTAAGAACAACGAAAAAGTGTTCATTAACAATCAGCCAAATCCCATGAAGTGACGACATTCACCATCATCAAACTCGATGTTGCCTAAATTATAGAAATGAAGATTCATGTAAAATTTCAGCTCTATACATCAGTCTGTTCTCATGATATCTTGTTGACAGACAAAAAGACATAAGAATTTGTCTTGCCCCTAGAGGGATAAGTCCTTCTCTGACATGTAGAAAAATATAGACAACCGCTATGCATTTCTTACATACAGTATAGACGTATTTTTGTACATAATATTGTAGATTATTTTATCAATATGATTAGTTCCAAAGATCATAGTTTCTATTATTTTGTTGCTAACTAATGCAAAGTTTTTTATTATTACTAAAAATATAATTTATTCATTATTTTAATTCGTTTCAATTTCAATCAAATCTATTTCGTCTATATATTTTACAACCTGTATCAACACAGATTTAAAATGCGGTTATTAATATTTTGCTTTGTATTAATATCCATATTGTAATTAGGGAGAGTTACTCCTGTACAATTTATACAGGAGTAACTAACATTTTCCAATATGTGAGCTCATAATATTTACAACACTGAATTTAAAAATAAATATAATTCCATAGCAGTTTATATAAACTGATTGGGATGGAGTGGGAAGAAGGACTTCATTTAAAATTAACTATTATGTGGTTTTAAAATTTGTTTTTTTTTTCGCCATATTAAAATTTTTAAACATAGTATTAAAAAATAACATTGTCAAATATTATGAATTATTATACTACATTAATTACATTCAATTATGGCAGTACATAATACAAAAAATATATAGTCACTACAATATTACACTTATACTAAAATGATTTAAATATATACTTATTTTGTGTCTGAACAAACATTCATGGAATGTATAGTACTAAGTAGGTAAAAAACTGAACTAAGTACATAGATATTACAGTGATCCACGGAAGTGCAAGTCGGTCAGCTTACAACTTGGGTATTTCAGTTGGTGGCGATGCTTCCATTACAACTTGGACCAAGTAGTACAATTTTTCTAAACAAACAAAACAGTCAAAATAAAAAATACTTCAACAGCAAAATAAACATTCTATCGTTATAATACTGTTAATACAGTAAAATGCCCCTGTGTATGTTTAAGACTGGTAAAATACATGTAACACAAATGGACTCACAATGTTTTTCAGAGTTGCAACATCAACTGACAATAATTGTGCTTGAAATGTTTTAGTAATCGTATATGTCACAATGAAATCAAATATTTTATGTACCCATAAGTGTTTTGGAGAGGCTGTGCTAATGCAAAATGAAACAAGCTTTTTAAAGATTAATCACAGATAAGATTTTGATTTTTTTTTTACTTTAAACCAGAAAAACCTATCAGAAGCAATATTATCTTTAATTTAAAAAGAAAATACAGTGATGGTATCAGTAACATAGATTTACATTTTTTTTAGCCTTAAATTTTGGGTCAAAAATGTTTTGGAGGTGGTCCTGTACTGTCATGTATGTGGCAAAAAGAACTAGCCTTCATCACTGGGATATAAACCAAATTGAGTCATTAATTGAAAGTTTTGGGTTTCAAATATGAAGATATTACTATAGTAAAAGAAGATATGCTCTTTCGTGAGTTATTACCAACTCCTACAACTGTTCAGAACATATTAGAAAAATTAAATAGTTTTATGAATAAGCATGAATTAAATTGGGACAATAAATAAAAGTGTAGATTTTCTTAGAGATGAAGCTTCTGCAATGGGGGGATTTAATTTTGAAGTTATGGCCAATAAAAACAAATAGATCAACAAAATAAACCAAGTTACTCACTATTTCTTATTTTTGAAATAGTGAGTAACTTGGTTTATGATGATGAGGAGACCTGGAACGATAGACTAAAGTGGAGGAGGCTGTGTACGACGACCCGTGAGAACGGAAACGTCTGACGATGATGATGATGACTCACTATTTCTTTTTCAGAGAACTGGTTCATTAGAAAATTCTCTTACAGCGTGAAGGACAATTAATTTGAGCTGAGACTTTAAAAGTACAAATCTAATAAAAGTACAGGTTTTTATTCCTGTTTGTTATCCATACTATGAAATATAAGAAAACACATTGAAATGGGTGGTTTATACAGACGTTGATACACTAAGTAAAGTGTCTGTCAAGAAGAGTTTGAATTTGACCTGTACCACGAAGTTTTGAATACTTACTTCAATTTTAAAATCTGCCTTTAGGTTAAAACTTGTGGCTTTGCAAGCTAGCATATTTGGCAGATATCTTTTCAAAGCTAAACTTGCATGGAGATGCAAGTTACCTACTAGGGGACTACAATATATATTTTCATGTTAATGTTTTGCAAAGCAATTCATGTTCTGAAAAATGTTGAAACTAACAGTTAAACGAGCATATAATCCAAATTTAAAAAAAACATCACTGCTTTCAACACTTAGAAAGTTTGTTGAATAAAATGAGTGACTGAATCCTGACCTTCTATGACACACAAATCGTACTGTCTTTGCCTAGTTAAATAAAAACTTTCCTGAAAATCACAATAATTATTTTGGGATTTAAACCTTGTTTTCTGATATTATAAAAGCAGGTATCTTTTCAGCTTACTATGACAGAGAAAGAGTGGTTGTTTGAACTGAATTATGATTTGGAATTATAGACAAGATTTTCTTAAGTGGCTCTCTTGTGAATTTCACAAAAAAAAGACATGCAGACTATGCAGAAATAGCAGATAAAACAGTTAATTTATTTTTTTCCTGCTTTTCACAACTAGTGTGAAACTAAATTTTCTTCACTGAGCTGTTCTCTTTTTTAACAACAAATATTGAAATAAACTTATTAGAAAACTACGGCAAAAACATCTACTGACATATTTATTGATACTAAAGTATTTAACTAACAGCAAGACACAACAACCGATCAATACATTCTTCCCAACACTAATTGTACATAATAGATATTTTAACAAGTGGTAAGCCACAAAAGAGAAATATTGCCTAAGGCATCCTATGCTTTTCCCAACGGATCCAATAAAAGCTTATAAAGTGATGACAGAAAAATAAATCGTTTCAAAGATGAAAATCTTATTAAACTTATTGCACACCTAGCTATCTCTTACTAATAAAAAAACATTATCTTCAAACTTGATGTAGGCCTACTAATCTGATACTTTTCTGAAGTATTTTAGTAATGGCATAAACCAGTAGTTCTTAATAAAATCTGTCAATTATAAAGTAAGTACAGTTAAAACACTTAATTGGTATACTGAACATTTCGCAGGCTCAAAGCTAACATTAATCATCGTTACATAGAATGAATTAAAATTATGGATATCTCATATTAGTTTGTTAAAAGAAAATCTAAATTCATTATATACTTATAGGGTATAAAACTGCACTTTTTGATTCCTACCACAATTTTTCCCCTGCCTCCAAATCCTCCCATTTTGGAGACTACTTAAAAATTGTAATATTAAGTTGCAACTGTCAAGTTGCACACCTCTTTTTAAATACTTTATAAAAGAAAATAAACAATGTAACATAGAGGTTACTTTATCATGCCAGTATAAAATGGTAGCAGTTAGGTAAATGTTAACTACAGTGTAAATTGTAATTACATATTTACCAGCGAATGGCAGCTTATATCCCTTGTAGATCAAAGGATAGTAGACCATGAATCCCAGAATGATGAACATGACAGCACCGATGTGTCCCGGGGATGGATCCATCACTATGGGAACTGCTGCAAGCACTACAGACAGCAAGGCTAGAAAGATAGGGATTCCTATTGGTACCTAGAATAAACACATAACTTTACTGGAATTATATGAGTTGTAAACTTTACCTTTGTTTAGTCACAATGAAATCTCTGCCTGCAGCCTGAAATCAATGGGAGCATTTTATATGTATGGGTTGTAGGATTTCTTATTTGTGACCTTCTCAATACAAGCCCTATCGTTTGGGAGCTGTGAAATTTTTCATGTTGATAACACACATGAAACCATAATAAAATTAATACTACCTACTGACACTCCCCCCACTGTAATAAACAAACAAAAGACTTAATAAGCTCAATAAGTAAATGTTTACAATGTGTTTCTTTGATGTACCAAAGATCCACATCACTATCATCGAAATCTCCCAGCTCACACCGTAGTAAAACATTGTTAACACGAGCAAGAAACTTAGATGGTAACCATGAAAAGCATAAGAACTAAGACCACCCAGAGTACTACGAATTTACCATATTTCACTCTCTAATATGTTCAAAAATGCCTTCAAAAGAATGTGACAAAGCTTTGAACCAAGGAAATCATAACGTAGCAGCTAGCTGGAACAACTTAGGGTACCAATACAAAATATTTAATATATTTCAGATTTGTCAGTAGTATTTTTGACTGCTGGATATTGTGCTGCCTTCATGACTTAACAGTGCTCACAAGAGATATGTTAATGTTGAGCTTAAGAGTGTCAAGATAATAATTAGTGGTACTCTTGAAAACTCTTCCCTAGCTCTTAGTACTTTGCAATAGAGCAAATCCTGATATTTGATAGAGAGAAGCTCTTTTAACACATTCTTTGTGGATTACTGTCCCTTACCAAAACTGCGGAAGACTATCCGAACAGCTGCGCTACCAACACAGCAGCGCTCTGTTATTTACCTCTCATGTGCTGCAATCTTGCTGCAGATCTCTGAAACGTTTGAGATGTACAATATGATGTATAATAATTTTCTGTTACCTCAGTTTGGCCTGCAAATGTAGGACTACTGTCCAGACAGTTTTAGTGAGACACATACACATAAAGACGCTTAAAATGTCATTTGTAAATAAATATGTATTATTTTCATTAGAACTATTCAAACAGTATTTCACTCTGTTTTTCGTTGAATAAGTATGTCACAGTGATGTATTGTGGGATGCTATTATTCAATTTGTGCAGAAGTACTATCCATATAGTTACGTGCTTAGAGACAGAATAACCATATGAAAATCGAGGTCACCATTTCTGGTATATTTAAATATCACACATTACAACTGGTAAGTTATTATAATGTATATCTACCTAAAAAATTCCTTTGCTACTAAAAAATGTAGTCTACTGTCTAGGTAGTCCCAGGTGCATCAGAATGTAATATCATCAATTATGACGATTTTATAGCGTAATGAAATAAATTAACAGCATTTGAATGAGAATCATGTTTGATTTTTTTCTCATGTGCAGCAAATGTGTTAAGAGTGTATAGCAAGATCCTAACAAAACCCTTAACACTCTTCCCCCCATGGGTGTGAGGTTAGGTTATTCCTTTTAACAGTACACACTAAATCAATATTCAACCTCCAAAACTTATATCTGTCTTAAACATACCTTGTATGGCCTGAGAGCATTAGGTCTTGTTTTCCTGAGAATTATGAGAGCCGTGAAAGCAAATCCATAAAAGGACCAGATGAGGAAGCTGGCGAATTCTATAAGAGTGACGATTCTTCCAGATAAAATGAAGAGGGACGTTAGCACACCCTAGAATAAAAATATTATTTATATTATTAAAATATGTTATTTGTAACACATAAGTTTTTATTCATTTACATAATATTGAGGAAAATAGACCATAAAAAGTGCAGTGATTATATTAGTTTGGAAGGTGAGAACATTATGCATTATCTAGGGACACAACCTTGTTTTCTACAATTAATTTTGGAATGACTCCTTGTAAAATAAAATCATCCTCAGCCTCACATGTGAACTATTGTTTTCACATGTCATATTTTTAGATTGATAAAAGCTAAATACTATGGCTAAAGTCTCCATCCCTAGCCTCTTTATCTGGTTGGGTATGCTGATATAACTATTATTTATGTATTGATTGCTTTTAAATATGTCAAGTTAAAATTATGTGACTATTAACAAATTTTAATATTTCATATTTTCTACCTTTTTGCTACCCTTCCAAGTCATTTCCAATCAAAACGAACACTTGATTAACAATCATCTTCTTACAGAAAATTCCTCTACTGATAAAAAAAAAACAGGTTGTGTGTATTATACAACGCAAATTGCCTCGCACATTCTGTACTATTAGATAGATTAGGTATTATCTACCAGATAGCAAGATTTAAAACCACCTTAATTATTTTTTGTCTATTTATTCAAATCTGTCATAGAAACT
This sequence comes from Homalodisca vitripennis, assembly GCF_021130785.1. Lineage (NCBI taxonomy): Eukaryota > Metazoa > Arthropoda > Insecta > Hemiptera > Cicadellidae > Homalodisca > Homalodisca vitripennis. The sequence goes on from NC_060209.1 coordinate 154,861,478, forward strand.
AACTATACACTATTTGGTAATTTTATCAATGACAATTATCTCATTCAAAATTTGTAAAAAAGCTATGTATTATAAGAGTAAACAAGTAATTTAAAAGAATACCATAATTATTATTTCTTATGAATACAGATAGTTTTTCACATTATTATTATACTTTACTTATGTTTAAGAAGAATTAATATTAGTATTGGCACTTGAATTCTGTAAGATCTTTAATTTTGTGTTGGCATTTTTCAGGCAGGATTAATATTTAGAAAAAAATATTTTTAAACAGTGATTTTAAGTTATTTAAGACATTATATTACATTTATAACAGATATAAATAAAAATTATATAACAGTGGTTTAAAATTAATTGTAATTTAGAAAGATGCAAGCAAAAGTTAAATACCATGTTCAATAAAATATTATATATAAAACCCTAAGAACATTGTTTGATCCAAATACTAACAACTGTTATCAAGACACCAACCTGTAACACGACAGCTGGAGCAGGAGTATATCTGTGTATATGAATATAGGAAAGAGCTTCTGGCATGTGACCTTCTCGTCCGGCCGCAAATGTTAACCTAGAGAACATTGGAGATGAGTTCAGTAAGGGCATCATTGCTGACCTACTGGCCTAACCTGGTCCATAGTACATGAGTGTATATGACAATATGAATGAAGGAACATACTTGGTTTTCAAACATTCAGTGAGTACAAAATATCTAATTCTATATGTATACAAATATGTGTTTCTGTTTTATAGAAGATACCCTCCAAGCTGGAAAAGACAAGCCAGATCTTCCTATCCATTGTCTACTGAAATCAGCTGTTTGGCCTTTTTATCAAACACAATTTGATAGTTACTTAATAGCTGCACAGAAAAACAATCGCCTGGATAGAAAAAAACCCAACCTAAAATGTTTAAAGCAATTTAATGTTTTGTTTTTGTTCTTTATCGAGAAGAAATAATATTATTTTGTTAAAAGAAATTGTCTTTAATTGATTTCTGGCAAAACCTGTGTCTTTTAAAGTATCCGAACATTAAACAATTGTATCATGTTCATAAAGCATAGTTTTAAATTGAAGTGTATACAAGAGATGATAAAAAAAAGAAAAAGAAACAGAGTACACAGCCTTTGGAACAACATATTAATAATCCTTTAACTAAGGTTATTCTCAGAAACAGAAATAAAGGGCTACCAATGTCCCTAGTATTGTAATTAATTATTACCAAAAGTTCACACAATCCAGGCATCAAGTGACACGGAGAGGCTCAAGCTACAAAATAATATTAAAACAGTTGTTAATATTTACTTTGAACCAATTAACTGTCTATTTTTAAGTTTTATTAGATATCTTAAGTAAAAAATTGCTTATGGGGTTTTTGTAAAAAACATTTTTGCTCTCACAATAATTAAGCATTTAATGAGTCTTTGAATTTTTCATATTGACTAACCAATAATAATAATAATATTGAGAAAACTTATTATTTCTTTGGAGTCAGCAAAAAATCAGCCAAATACATCGTATTTAGGCTCAGGACAAAAACATGTTTTTTTATAGAATTCCCTTAAAAATAGAATTTCTTTTAATTCGTGTTTTGAAAGATTTTATTTATATATTCATAAACTACCTCTAATAAATGTGTGTTTAAACATAAAAAAGAAATAGGTACGGTTTTGGTGATTTTGTGGATATATATGCAACAAGAATGTAACTTTAAGTGAATATACCTGCAAAACGCCCGGTAAAACAAAGTAAAATAATTATTTTCAGAAAATCTTTTTTATTTCTAGGCCCAAAAATGTTTAATCATGTTCCTAATTCTGTAAAAAAACTAAAAACAAAAACTATTTCAAAATACATTTAAAACGTGGCTTTTAGAAAAATCCAAAATAAGTGACTTGCTTGAGATTATTGGTTAGTCAGATAGGTTCTTTTAATGCACATTGAAGATATATTTTTGATTTTGTATTTGTAAATATGTACATAATTAATTTTCTAAATTTTATTACATTTAAGTAACTTTATTATTTATAGTATTTTCACTTTTGTTTTGAATTTTGTGTTAGGTATATGTTTTGTAAATTTAATTAAATTAAGAACGCTAGCGTGTAAACCGCAAGTTTTTAAGTTAACAATTATCGACTGTAAATACATAAATAATTATGTTAGTTTAAGTTGTGCTAGCCATAGGTATTTAATATTATGGCTAGTAATTCCAGGCAAATGTCTATATTAGTTTAATTGTAAACTAATGGAGGAATAAATTATTTATTCTTCTTCTTCTTCTTCTTCCTTAGTGGATATATCTGCATCCATCTGCAAAGGATTAAAAAAGAACTTTTGAATTAATATATATGTCTTATAAAAATGTTACTTTACAAATGTAGCTTTGAAATATAAAGGGATCTAATTGCCATTTTCTTCACTTTTGAGTTTAGACCGAAAATGGGTTCTATGTAGAACAATACCTAGTTAAAAAAGCGAAGTAAAATGAATTGGTCATGTAAACCAGTTTTGGTACAATATTGGTTTAATATTTAGCATTGATTTATGTATCATAGTAAACAACGTATGTAGCTCTGTCCAAAAAATAAATATGGATATCACTACAGAAATTACTTAACGGTTTATAAATCACTCACAAAATTGTTCAGTTTTTACAACTTTTAGTAACCTGTAAATGTATTAAGATATGATTACATCCTCACCTGGCTACACCAAACTGACTGGCCATTGAACAGCTGAATGATGACAGAGCAACTCCTACTGGAATGATAAATTTAAGAGGTCCAAGAATTCTGTCGCCAAATGCCTGAAAATGGCAGTAAAAAGTCCAATTTCCAGGAATCAAATCTAAATCAATAAACGTACATTATTAAAATTAGAATAGTAAACTAAAACGTTACTAACACATAACATAGCCAGCCATCTTACTATGTTAATCTACAATGAAATATTTGTTCATCCGAAAATCCAGGTAGATTCTATAATACTAATTTTAAGAGGTTTTAAACATTTGTTTATTTTTAGTAGCAAACTAATCTCCCATATGGCCAAACTAATCTGATAAATACGCCTTAAAAAGTGTTGTCATCGGTTATTGTATCTGGATAACAAGATCACAAAAATTCTTGTTATTGGAAAAAATTCACATCTATGTACCTTATGGGAGGCATCACTGCACTAGACATCGTCAACTATCAATACAAATGACAACCTGTCTCAAGCAACATTGATTATGGTCATTGGAATAAATGTTCACAATCAATGTCATATCACATGAATACTCCCAGCAAAAAGTGGCCTTCTAATAGTGTCATCCTGGTAAGAATGCCCAGTGATTTTCCATTTGATTATCATAATCATAAACTACCTTTACCTGGATACAGATATATTTCTAAACTAACATCTTTGTGATTGTTATCAAGTCGTTTCCCTTGGCAGAATCAACATTGCGACTATTTCTTGTTAGGTTCCTGGTCATGAGGGGGTTTATGGGAATGAGAGAGCTGATGCCTTGACCAACTTGTGCTCAGGGTCCTACGTGATGGGGTAAGTCACAATTAGTTATAAGATTCAGTGCTCTTTAAAATTTATATGTGTCAATCAAGAATTCATAAACATAAAAACTAAACTTTATCAAGTCAATTTTCAGTATTTTGAGGACAGTATACGAGTTTTCCATGTGCGCAAAGTGTTTGTTGCTTTATTGTTTCAAATACATTTGTGGTCAAATATTGGTTAAACATATAGAAAAGGTAAAAGAGATAATAACACTAACAATTTCAAAATATTGTGATAAGTAAATAAGATTAACTTACTACAGCAACAGCAGGAACTGAAATCATCTCTGGCACTGTGAGGACGGACATGTACGCAACATTCATCATGACAAATAGAACCATGACTAGAGGCACAGCTATCAATATACTACGGAGAATGTTTCTGAAAACAATACATGCAACAACAAATTAATTACTATGACTGCATAAGGATGAAATGATTTTACACGTGCTTGCATTTGCAACATAGGACAGCCACCCATTTTCGCAGCTACTTTAATTTTCTTCTTGGTTTCTCTTCTTACTCTCAATTTTCATTAAGTTACAAACTACATCGGAAATAATCTGAAAACTCTTATGAAATGTTATGAAAATCCCCAAAAACTTCTAGGAACAACAGTTATAGGTAAGTTGAAAACTCTATCATGCCCAATCATTATTATAACCATTCTTTTTGTAAAGTTAACTAAAGAACTTATTCAAATCAAGTGTAGGAAGTATTTCTATACCAAGTTTAGTTTTAATCAGTTAAATTTGTGATTCATTTCATTTAATTATATTGCTTATATGTTACTTTATACTTATCAAAATTTTGTACACTATCTGAAATTCTTTTATAGTCACCAATCTCCTTTTAAGCCATATTCTGCCTGTCATCTTGTACCACTGGCCTGTGTGAGGATCTTATCAAACAGAATAAGTGGGAGAGTCGATACAGTACAAGGTCGATGACACTGATAAAAAGTGCAATTGTCACAGACAGAATTTGAACCTGTGCTATCTCCAAGTCAGATCCAAAGTTCAATGCCTTAGATCGCTCAACCAACGACACTCCTGACCTTTCTACGATCTGCCTCTCTCATGTCTCATGTCTCATGGCACATAAGAAGTTTTCCCATCCTCATTTGACAACAGTTTGTGATGACTGGACAACAGAGATATCGTGCTGGCTCTTACAGTAAAAAACTAAATGTCAGTACAACATTTACAAATACAAAATACAAATACAAATGATCTTTATTGACATAAACATGGAGTACAGTCATGGCGTCAAGAGTTTTTAAACTTGAGTTGCGTGGTCATCAGTGAGAAGGTCTTCCTATCTGCAGGCATTCTTCAACAGAGTAGAACTCCTTGTCCAACAGCCAGTCAAGAAGAGCTTCTTTAAAGTTCCTGTTGCTTTTTTGTTCTTTCAGCGTTGGTGGAAGGATGTTGAAGAGTCTAGCCCCGATATAGGACGGTTTTTTTTTCATAGGCAGTCAGGTGATGTGCTGGGAGTCTGTAGTTAGCTCTGTTCCTAGTGTTATAAGGATGTGTATCCAAGAATTGGACGAGTCCTTTGTTAACTGCATAGGTTATTACCTCACCGATGTACAGGTTGGCAACTGTCTGCAGTTTCAGTCTCTTAAACACCCCTCTACAAGAGTCCCGAAAACCCAACTCAGCCATTATTCTTATTGCCTTTTTTTGAAGGAGCAGTACCCTGTGTAGATTTCGCAGAGATGAAAACCCCCATACAGTCAGCCCATAGTGCATTTGGGACTCAAATAGTGCAAAGTAAGCTGTTCTTGAGGTTTCTGTGTTGCTGATTTGTTTGAGTCGCTTAATTACATATAGGGCAGTGCTAAGTTTTTTGCACAGTTGGTCTACGTGGGGTTTCCAATTGAGGTCACTGTCTAGGGTTATCCCAAGGTATTTAGCCTCTTTATATGTTGAGACATTGGGTAACTCGAGGGCACTCCTTCTTTGTGGGCCAAAGAAAAGCTGCTGTGTCTTCTCTTCGTTCAGAACAAGGTCATTTTCCTGACTATACTGTTTGGCTATACAGGCAGCAATGTAGGCTTTAATTTCCAGCTCTTTAACATTCTTGTGCGACACAATGAGGGCAGTGTCGTCAGCGTAGAGGAATATTTCACAGTTGTCCTGTAGCGTGGATACGATGTCATTAGTGTATAAAATAAATAGTACAGGGCCAAGCACATATCCCTGTGGGACTCCTCTTGTTATCTGTGCTTGTGTGGATCTAAATTTTTGACACCTATTGTTGACTACTTGAGTTATTTCAGTCATTTGTGTTCTTCCACTGAGGTAGCTCTGGAACCACTGATGTGCTACTCCTCTTATTCCTAGAGCTTTCAGTTTGTCTAGGAGATGTTTGTGGCTCAGGCTGTCAAAAGCTTTACTAAAGTCAAGTAAGATACCAGTTGTTGTGGCCCCTTCTTCAGATGCATCAATGATAGTTTCCACTAAATCAATTATGGCTGTAATGGTGGACTTGCCTCTCCTAAAGCCATGTTGGCGGTTGGTTAGAAGACTGTTGTTTTCTAGATGAGTGAGCAACCTACTGAGTACTATTTTTTCAAAAATTTTGGATAGGGTACATATGAGGGATATAGGTCTGTAGTTGCTGGCCAGAGAGGTGGGCCCTTTCTTGTACTTTGGATAAACTAAAGAGTGTTTAAGCTGAGAGGGAAAAATGCCTTGTTGGAAAGATTTGTTTATTACGTCAATTATCGGGGTTATCACTTCAGTTTTGCAGTGTTTCAGGATCGTTGACGAGACCTCATCTATCCCAGAAGATGGTTTCGATTTTAAAAATGATATTGTTTTGTCTATCTCCATTCTATTTGTTGGTCTAAAGCCCTCTTCAAGAGACACAAACTCACTCTCATGGATTGTGGGGGGTATTTTTAAAGGTGCTTGTTGGGAGTTTGATAGAACTTGTTCTGCAGCATTAGCAAAGAAGTGATTCATGTGTTCAGCTATTTTTTGGGGGTCTGTTATTGTTGAGCCTTCTATGTCAATAGATTTTATATAATTTTTTTGAGATTTATTGCTGTAGCGGTTATTGTTTATTATTTGCCAGACTGCTCTGGTTTGGTTCTCTGCATTGGCAATGTAGTGGATTGCAGTTTCCTTTTTAAGGTTCTTCAGTAGGAGATCATATTCCTTTTTCCTGTCATTGGCTTGTTTTTTATTTTCCACTGTGCTCATCAGGATTGATTTATTTAGAGCTGCAGTATATGCTCCTTTTAACCTCATCAGTTCAAGCTCTTGTTCTTGGTTTGTATTGATATTTTTTCTCTTTGATCTTCTTGAGTTTACAATGGGACAAGCTGTTTCGAGTGCTTCACTTATGGTCTTGTTAAGTTCTGTATATGCCTGGTCTGCATCCTGCTTGTTTAAGACAGCTTCCCAAGTTTCACGTGCTAGAATTCTTTTTAGTTTTTGTAGGTTTCGAGCATTGAAGTACCTTCGAGATGTTCTTGGTATTACAGCTTTATTAGGTTCCAGGTTTATTTTGCATATCTGCCCCGTGTGGTCTGATAGGCTTGTGTGAAGAACTGCAGTGTCAATCTCCTCTGTTGGCATCAGGTTTGTTGCGATTATATCTATTGATGTTTCTGAGTGAGAGGTGATCCTTGTTGGTGGTAAAGGAATCCTGACGATACCATGGCTCATGAGAACTTCATTCAGGAGTTTATTGTCGTCTCCGTCAACCAGGCAGTCCACATTTATGTCCCCAGTTATGATAATTGGACTTTTCCAGGTAGGGATGTCGTCAAGTATGTTGTACAAGTTATCAAGGGCTGTCTCGAGATTATGGTAAATAGGAGGTCTGTATATACCTAGGATATATAGTTCTGAGTGTTTGGTTTTGATTTTTATGAGTTGCGTTTCACAAACAAGTTCTATTTGTTTTCCTGTGATGTCGATGCAGGAAATTTCATTGCCTAGGTTTTTATTGGCATAGATAGCAACTCCACCTTTTCTATGCTCAAGTCTTGAGAATCCCCCAATATAGTCATAATTATCAAGTCGGGTGTTTATAAGTTTTTCCTTAGAAAGACCATGTTCTGTTAGTACAACTATGGTGGGATCAGTGAGTTTGAGTTCGTGGTTTAGCCTATCAATTTTACTCCCAAGGCCATTGATATTTTGGTGGAAAATTGTGATCTTGGCTGGCAGAGTTAAGGGCTTTTTCTTAGATTTTGTTATGTTGTTGCCAGTGGTTTGGTTGAGGGTCCTAAAAAAAGAGTTTGGGTGTTGCTGGTATCTGTACTTGGGTTGGTGGTATCTGCTTGGGGTGAGATCAAGGTACTTTTAAAGGTTGGGGTTTCAGAGTGACTAATCGAGGCTGATAATCTTTCTTTGTGTTGGATATTTATGTCTTTGAAGTAATCTATATGCTTCATGAAAAAGTCATCCAAGGTTTCCTGGTCGCCTCGTATTCTTGCTGTCATAGGTGGAAGTCTCGCTTTTTGTCATTTTTTTAAAAGGAGTTTGGCTGTCTCTCCTTGTAGTTTCTTGTGTCAAGATGTCAGCATCACATTTCTGTTTTACATCATCTACCTGTAAGCCTATTTCTACATTGGCGGGTTCTGCAAGCCGAGCTTTGTTTTTGGTTACTTGGAGAGATACACTGAAATGGTTCCTTTCCTTCCCAGTTGGTTTTTTTTTCTTGCTTAGGTTGTAGTTCTTAGAACGAGGAAAACTCTCTGCAACGGGTGTACTTTGTGTGACTGGTGGTGGTGTAGCAGGGTTTGTTTGTTCACCTTGTTTGTACAGTTCTTCTTGCAAAGTTTCCACAGAGCGTTCTAGTTGGTCTTGTCGAGTTTTAAGCTGAGCCAGCTCAGTAATTAGAGAGGCACAGTAGTTGGGAACGTAAAATTCGGAGTCATTTGTTTGTGTTTCTGAAGTGCTAGTAGGTTTTGGTGTCTGAGCTAGGTCCGTTTTGTCATCTTGGTTTAGTTTCAGCTTATTTATCATTCCACCTAATTGCTTGATTTTATTTGCTGAGTCACGTAATAGTTTTTCTCTTTCATTATCTTGTTCTTCAAAAGTTCGCATCATTTCAATTCTTAACTGTCTTTCCTTCTCTAATTGGAGTTCTACTTCATTTAGTGTTTCAACCAGTGAAGCATTTCGGGAGAGCAAGATTTCCTTGTCATTTTCAAGCTCTTCAATTTTTGCTTCAGCAAGGTTCACCTCAGCAAAATTATTGTCTCTGAAATCTTGGCATTTTAAGGAAGAGAATTGTTGCTTCATATCATGTAGTTCTTGCTTTAATTTATCATTTTCTAACAGTAAAGCATTTCCAGCTTCCGCAGCAAGTGTGAGCATGTCTGTGTTTGCAAACAAGTTGTTTTCAGTGAGACTGTGCTCTAATTCTTCTTTTAATGAATTATTTACTAGACCAGTACTGCTCACAGTTAGCTTTTGTGTTTTGGGGGTGGAGCAGCGAAGTTTTTCATTTATATTAGTAGTAGGTTGGAAAAGTTCTTCACCGATGCCTTGGAAGACTTCCTCTGCTTCTGATGGTGGTGCACGGTCTATGTGAAGTATAATGGTTGATTTAGAGTTGTTTAGTATTGGGAGATTATTCATACCTTGATTAGAGTCCGAGAGGAGGATTTTGGTTAGAGATGGAGGAGAGATATCGCAGTTTCTGCATTTCCAGTTTGATATCTCTTCTTTTGTAAGTTTTGTAATTTTTTTTTCTGTCAGATTCACACAACCACCATGGTACCAGCGGTGCAGGTGCCTGTGCATAGAATGCTGGAGTATTTTACCCCAATACCACATTCCCCACAGGGGTAATTTCGTACCTTTGTTTTGGTGTTTGGCATTATCTGGTAATGAAAATTAAATAAGTTTTAATGACTTTGGCTGGTTGTCTGTCAAAATTCTTCAAGTCAGATGGCTTAAATAAAAATTAAATCAGTTTTAATGACTTTGGCTGGTTGTCTGTCAAAATTTTTGAAGTCAGATGGCTTAAAATAAAAATGAAATCAGTTTTAATGACTTTGGCTGGTTGTCTGTCAAAATTCTTGTAGTCAGATAGCTTAGAATAAAAATGAAATCAGTTTTAATGACTTTGGCTGGTTGTCTGTCAAAAACTCTTGAGGTCAGATAGCTTAGAATAAAAATGAAATCAGTTTTAATGACTTTGGCTGGTTGTCTGTCAAAAACTCTTGAGGTCAGATGGTTTAGAATTTGAAAAAGCAGAAAAATATATGTGTGCTTGGTTAAAAAAAATGTTTGATATAAGTGTATTTGAAAAGAATTCAATAAAATTAGCACTTCCAGTACACAATATATTCCCTAACTTTTAATTGATTTAAACAAAAGTTGGTACATGCATAGTACTTATATATGCCTTGGATAAGCTTATTTCAAAAAAGACTGGTTATATCTCAGGCATTGTAAATTTTTCTATAATTTCTTCTTCTGTGAAGCGGCCTATTTACATGCACATTAGCCTCAAGGGCCTTTTGTGCACCCTGGAAGCACACATGAGGCCTATCAATCTATGGTTTCAGCAGTTCCACAAACCACCAAAATCAACCTATCAGGTCCTCCTGGGGAAATTCACCACTCTTGTCCAAATTTTATAGTTTTCGATCATTTGCAACTTTTGTTTCTAAAAGTTTTTTAATATTTATAAGACTTTCCAGATAGTTTCCAAACAAATGTTTGAAAAGTATATGATAACACTAAATTAATACAAGTTAATAAAATCTGTACAAACTTATATTCCAACTGACTGCAATCAAACAAGCACACCTTTTAACAAAAACCAGTCCACAAGAGAATAAACTTATAAATATTCAATATTGTAATGTTTCAATAAGTTGAAGTTTTAAAATTTGTGAAAGCATTAAAAATATATTCACAACTCTATGATTCACTACCGATCATTAACCCTTTTGAACAGTAATAAAGTAACTGCTGCCCTAAAAACCCCCTCACAAAGACGGAGTTTTTGTATTTACCTTAAAGCAGAATGAATATAAACGTTGAGATCTATTAATTTCTGTTAGTAAACTACCATCTATCCCTCAGCGATTTTTACAAGCAAATTGTAGTAGTTCTAATCACATTTAATACATTTAATAGAATGTGTTTTGTGGATAATGAGCAGCGTTACTGGGCCAGTTAGCTAGCTCCTGCCAAACACTCAGATTAGGGTTTCACCTTCACTGCTGCCCCTTCTGCTGTTATCAGCGACACGTTTCTTGATTATGTCATATGTCTTCATAAACAATAGCTTTTTATTTATTTTAGGACAAGACTTACAAAATGGATCAAAACAAGCATTTAGGAAGCTTCCTAAAAATTTGGTTTTTTTTAGTTTGTTTGATAGAAAGAAAAAAATATATTGGATGTATTTTCAAAGTCACATGACAATGAGAAATAAAAATTCCAAAATATTCCATCACCGTGTAATGCATCATGATCTTACTTTTCAAAAGTTGTATTCTACTCACTTTTGTGGATTTTTAACCTCTTCAGAAACTAAACTCACGGAAGTCCTGAAAAAGATACATAGACATCAGTGAATTATTTTTATTAATTGTTTTATACAAATTTGTGATGAACGCAATAAAATTGGAAATCACGAAAGCAGAAGTGACATCTGATGAGGGCCACTTGTTGATACCCACCCATATCCAGGATCAGCTACGCCCTGGGAAGTATCAGGGATGAGAAACTGCTACGGAAAGTGTTGGACTTTGCCATGTCGTCAGATATTAGATCTCAAGATACCATTTTTGTGATCATCTCCGTCGCAATGACCAAAATGGGCAGACAGGGCTTGGAACTTCATCAAGGGTAATTGAGCCACCTTTCTCAAGAGATACAAGGTTGGTGGACTGCTGGTTTGGCTGGTCAAGCAGACTACAGAGAACTTTACTAGCAAGCAGCGAGCTGTTGAGATAGAGGAGTTCTTCGGTAGCCATGACTTCGAGCATGCGCTACAGCAAACCTGTGAGAGTAACAGAGTCAACACTGCATGGTTGGCTTGAGACAGAGAGAGTGCAGATATCTTCTTGTCTAAAGTGTCATAGAAGAGCTGATGCAGAAATAACATTTGTTGGACACCTAAAACCAAAGGACCAAATGCGGGTTACAGTTTCCCATTGAATGACCCAGTATAAACCTTCTTGTTTTGTTATTGTATTCTCATTTGATTATTATTCCGTTTAGTGGTTGTTTAAATCAGCATTTAAGATGACCTTTCAGTAGTAGTTTGGCTGAGTGCTAAAACCTCTGATAAAATAACAAATATAAAATGTATTGTTTACTAGCCATACAAAATTCCATGTTGTGTCTGGTGCAATACTCTAATTGCACTGGTCACAGACTCACTACACTTATTTTTTCCTCAAATTGTAGCCACAAAGCGAATGGTTCATTGAGTGCCAGATTCACCCGTTTTTGTTCCTTCAGCTATTATAAAAAAAATCATTCCACAGTGTCAAAGGAAGCCGATTACGAGTACCCAAAGTAAAGTAAATGGTTTAAATTCTTCATTGCTACCATCTATAGTAAACGTCAATATTAACTTCATAACTATTCGCAGGACACTATCATATGTAGTATTTTGTTCATGCAAATACAATACCTGGAATAAGTATTTTATCATGAGTAGTATTTTGCAATTAACCTATGTCTATGTATTATTCTGATATTTAACCAATAGCCATGCCAACTTTGCCTAAATATGTCCACTATATTTAGGGCGATTGAGTATCAAATATTCAAACACCTAAACATACAAATATCCAAATATCCAAACATTATCCCTCACAAACTTTTACAATTATAATATTAATAGGATTTACCACAAAATCTAAAGTTTTAAACATTTTTATACATAAACATTATTTGTTATATCATTATTGTGTCATAAAAAATTCCAATAAATATTGCAACATTGAATAAAAACAAAATAAATTCACATATATTTCAAAATAAATTATACAGAATAAAGCATAGCCAAGAGTTGTTTCTTATTAAATCAGAGGAAATGTATGAGTGTGAAAGTATTTGGATTTATTGTTAAGGCCCTATTAGTGTATAAAATATAACAGCTAAATAACTTACCATCCATCATATGTCCAAAGCCCACTATATAAGGAAAGTATTATATCTTTTATTCCAGTTTTTGATCCTTCAAACCCTGTACTTAGATGCTCTATATTTCCTGCAACATTTATCTTAGGTTAATGTATGTATTGGATTGAAATTAAATTGAAATAAAGTAGATTAAAAATATTAAGAAACATATTTTTAGGGAAATTATTAAACAATTAGAATATGATTAATAGACATTTTCAGGAATTGACATTAAATAGAATATGAACTAGTCACTAAATGAAAAGCATAAAATGCATTTTTGCAGGTAATGACAGTAAATTTATGTCATTTTTGTCTATTAATTAATATTCACAATTTTAATTGCAGTTTTTTAAAAAGCAACATGTAATGTGAACTCTGATTGAATAAAAATTATATTTAAATTAAAACATGCATATTTTTTAAGGCATTTTAAAAGTGCACTGTAAGGAATTAACCATTAACTCTTACAGTGACAATGCCCAGACGTTTTGTAAAACTTCTATATTTCTTCTACCAAGCAAGCAATTCCAATCATTCAAAATCATTAACTTCCAAAAAGTTGATAATGTGATGTTTGTTACTTTTTCAATATTAATACTTTCAACAGTGACAGAATTATGAGTTGCACTAGCTAAATAAACGAATTTTACCTGAATTTAAATGAAAAAACTCAGGCACTACTTCCATTGGTAATTTGTAAATAGCCGTCAAAATTTGAGTAGCGGAATTGTGAGTTGCACTAGCTAAATAAACGAATTTTACCTCACTTTGAATGGAACAAATCCAGGCACTTCTATTGGTACTTTGTAAATAGCCGTCCAAATAAAGTGCATGTAAACACTGCTGTAACTTAATGGGAAGCATGACTTACGTAACCATTAAGCTGTACATCCTACCTAGTAGGATGATCGTCGGAACCAGGGATGAATGTAGAAAGGGGACAACTAGTCAACTATTTTATAAAATATCAGAAGTCAGAAGTTTTTTAGGCACATCTTTTGATAGCTGCAGCTATTGCCAAAAGCAGTGCACAAAGTATGCACGTCAAATAACTGGAACTAGTTTCATCGGAACCGGAATAGAGTTGGAAAAGATCACTCTTCGGAACTTCATGTTTTGTTAGAACAGTTTACTAAATGCACTTATAAATTCTCTGTTAAGTGGAACGACTAGGCTAAGTATTCCAGTTCTGACAGACTTTAGGCTTTCCAAGAAATCTTTGTTAGTCAGTCTTATGAAGTGGAGGTAAACTTCTCTTTTCCATGAGTCATAATATAATTTCAGGTTTTATTTATCACAGACAAATTAATTTTAACATCTAGTAATTAAACTGACAACATATTTGCCTATACATATATGTATTTTGATAGTAAAAATATTGATGGGTTGATTTCAATCACATTGTAGAATCTTTTCATAAAGACATGTTATGTGCTCTTAAAATCCATTTGGCATTTCAAATTATGCCAAATTGGCAGCAATGGCAGAATTTTTTACATTTTAAAATGCTTTAGCAGCAATGTTTACTCATTAAATTAGGTGGATGCTTCTTTAACTGGCCATATGTTGTTTAAGTTTGTCCTAGTTCTAAGAGAGGCAGCCTTGTTGTCTTCTACAAATTTAGCCAAGTAGGTTATTTCCTTCACCTTGCTCTGGTGCCCTCTTAAGATCATGCACTCTTACGACAGTTTTTAGTAACTACAGCTTGTGCCAGGCAGCTTGAACCACAGCCAACACTTGCGCACAAGCCACTTTTCTATCTCGAATCCACACTAGAGTATGTTGTACAGTCAATGGTAAACAAACATGGTCCAGTTACACAGCCTGCTGCTCATGTCTGCTTGAATTCCTATATTTTGTTGTATGCCTGTTTGTTTACCATGTCTTCTTAGTTATATTTAGTTTTATTAATAGTGCACTTCATTATTCAGATTTAGTGAAAATTGAGTGAGGTCAACACTGGATAAAGTTTACAACTCATTATTGGATTGTAAAATTATTGATTCATGAAAACAGAAGATCATAAACATTGAAAATACAATAAGAAATTTGTGAAACAATTTTTGTTGCAACTGGTACATTTAAATGTATACAGACTTTTAAAGAATAAGGAACTTTTCCAAGACAATGTAAGTCTGCTTTGATTTACCCATTGCATCATTAGCTACTATAGACATATAATTATTTTAATAAATATTTATAAATATTTTGAAATAATAGTTCATTCCCAAGAATTAGAATTCCTATTAATAAATGTTATAATTGACTTATCCTAATCAGTTGACTGATGTCAGATATGATTTAGGTACTCTTTAGAGTCCAAATATGGACGTAATTCTACTGTAAGTACTGTGTATTATATACTTTATTAATGTCCTTATGATTTACAAAATTTTATATTTTTTAAGTTGGTTATATGAATAAGAGTTTAGACAGTATCAACAGAGACATAGAATGAACTTTACATTGAACTATGAAACATGCTCACAAACTTAATCAAAAGAGTATAAAGTTAATGTCTCAATGATTTTAAATTGCATGGTATTTCAAAACTGTGAAAAAGGAAAAAGTTTATAAATCATTCTGGATAGCAAATTGGAATTGACAGACTCAATTGTGAACATCCATACCAATGTGTTTCATGCCATTCACACTGTTAAAAAAAGATAATACTTCTATCGGTCGACATTCAACTCTTGTTTATTAATTCCGACTTTCCAACACGTGTATTACTGTGAAAAATTAATCAAAAATATAATTGTGCCTTTTATTGACAAGCTCCAATGAGTTTTAATTTATTGCATTCAATTTTTATTTAATCTTTATTGGTATGAATAACCTAATGGAGAGAATGTATTTAAATGCTAAAAGCAGTTAATTAATTTTGAACAGTGGGTTTTAAGATTTTCAAAAGGAATATGTAGATAAGACAACAATACCATTCAATTTTGAGTAAAAGACCACACAGATAGGTAACAGTACAAGAGATTTTAGAAAGTCTAAAACTTGCATCACTGTTACTCAGAAAAATATAGTGCATTGAGAGGTGATTTTAATGAAAGTAAAGTAATCTAGACTTAATTCACTAAATCTACAGCAGACTAACTGTTCAATTGATTAATTTGCTATTGTATAGCATATCTTAAAAAACCAAATTATTAAATTAGATGAATTTATACAGCACATTAGGAGAAGAGTTATTTAGTCTCACCAATGAGTTTAATTCTAAAATAAACAAACATTTATAAATATACATTACAAACTAAGTTAAGTTTGTTTTAAGTCTAAGTAAATTTTCAAATGTTATCAATTTGTTACACAACACAAGTCAAGACTATAGTCTACTTTTTACACTACCTACCAGGTATCACATGTGTAAAATTAATGTTATTAATTAAATTTACAACAGTTTAATAATATGGATTTATACCTATATTATTTGATTCAAAAAAATGTTGAATTTATTTATTTAGAAGAATATTGAACATGTGGTAGTAGTTTTAACTTACTATAAGTTTTAATGTTGTCTATACCACTGTTGTGTTTCTCAGCATGACAAGAAATGATTCGTGGTTCATGAAAATAAGCAATGCGTACTGTTGTAGTTCTGGTATAATAATTTCTACTATTTCTGAAATTGGTCTGAATTGTATAAAACAGCAAACAATAACAATTACATTGAACTACCAACCAGCTAGGCCAGCTAGTCACCAATGTTATGATCTAGCAAGACTGCCAACTTAAGAAACTAAATTACCAAATACACGTGAGCAAAACTTCAATAATGTATGTCACTTTGTATTAGATTCCATAAATCTTTAAACTAGGAGTTTTTCAAACATCCTCTATAGCACAGTGCGCTTTTATTAGGGTAATAGCATGATACCAAAAGTAATTCAGAACAGAGTTAAATCTTACCTTGACTTAGATTGTAGATCCCTCCGGCAATTACTATCATACAGACAACTATCTTACACGATGAAAGTACGTTTTGCATCTTGACAAACAGTTTCACACTTCTTGTGTTAATGTATGTTGTTATTCCTGAAAGTAAAACTGCATCACAGACAATAATGGTTGTACGATACATCGCAAGCCATAAAACTCTAACTCTATAAGTAACTGATGCTTAAATAAATTATACAGAGATTTAGTGTTTTAACACACTCAGATTGTTACACTCTGAGTCAGGCAAAATATTACACATTAATTTACTGTATTGAGTATGCATTTATGCAAGTTTATTTATCAAGAGTAACTTGTGCCCTTTTAGCATATACTCTCAATAAATATTATACTAATCATACTAATTACTTCAAACTGGATAACTAAGAGTATTAGGGATACTTTTTGGAGATAATACAAATTCTACAACATTGACAAAGTTTACAAAGTAATATTTGCATATTGAAAGTGACATGACTTTTTATGATTTGTATCTGACTGGTAAATACATTTATTGAAAACCAATTGATTTCAGGGCCACCAGGGTTGACCTATGGTGGGCCACAAATTAGCAATTGACTTTTTCCCTTGGCCTTTTGTGCTATGAAATGTAAGTGAAGACTCAATTATTGCATTCTTTATGTTTTCTAGCTCTTGATGACCCTTACCATAAATTAAAAAGAATTGTTTTAGTTTATCAACAATGGTTGTAATAATTGATCAAAAATATCATACATAATAAACTTCTATTATTAGCTTGTGTTTTTCTTTGCATGCCACTCTTATTTTGTAGGTTATAAGAAATATTAGTTTGTTGTATAGATAAGGACCTCTCCTGTAATGAAGTAAATTTTTAAATAACTAACTATAGATATCAAATTTTATCATACTGTAGTATTTTCTAATTAATGAAGAAAAGTTTATATTTGCTTGATAGTTACTGTATACATAGATTCTTTACACATATGACCAGACGTCTTAAAAGTAAAAGCGGGGAACTTGGATGATGGGTTAAACATACTCTCACAAGTAATTGAGGAAACAAAAACTGAGAACTTACCATTAGTCCTTATGGGTGACATCAACATTGACAGCATCAACCCTGACATAAAGACAATTAAACTGAATGAAGTTTTAGCTCTCCATAATTTGACAAGGGTGGACTTACCTCCTACTAGAATAACAGCTCACTCTGAAACATCCATAGACTGTATTTGTACTAACCTTGACTCGACAGATGTTGATGCAAGTGTAATAAATGCTGGCCTCTCAGACCACACAGCCCAAATGTGCAATATAACTTACCCGGAGAAACCACAAAGACCACAAATACTTTACCGATGCCTAAAACGACGAAATCTTGACACGTTGAAAGCTTTACTTCAAGAAGAGGACTGGCAACCTGTCATCTATGCCCCGACAGCAGAAGAAGCATATAATATTTTTAGCGCTAAACTGTCCCTATCCTTCAACACGGCCTGCCCTAAAATAAAGAAAAGGCAAAAACACAGACTTAAACCCAAACACTTCGCAGATGCAGATGCTTTAAAACTAAAAAACAGTTACCTAAAAGCTCTAAATCATTATGAAGTAACAGGAGACCCTAACGATAAGAGACAAGCCGCTGAAGTGAAAAAAACATATGACTTGAGGCTTAAGTCATTAAGAAAGGAGGCATCTAAAAATTACATTAATGATTCTGACAACAAGTCCAAGGCTGTTTGGGATGTTATAAACAATGTAAGAGTCAAGAAAAAACAGTCACATGAAATAAATCTCCAAATAGAAGGTGAAATAGTCCGAGATGCAGGAAAAATTGCAGACCACCTAAACAAATTCTTCACCAGCATCGCGGAGGAAACCTTAAAAAGTAATAAAAAGAGATCAAATGCAATAGCCCATTCACAAAAAACATTAAATCACACATTCTCAACCCTGCCTCACACTAATGACCAAGAAATTAAAGAAATAGTAAAACATCTCAAACCAAAAAGTTCTTCCGGCAATGATGAAATATCACCAAAACTTTTAAAGCACTGTATCAATGAACTTAGCACACCACTGGTAGTTATATTCAATAAATCGTTTGATCAAGGACTTTTTCCATCAGGAATGAAAATCTCCAAGGTGTATCCAAAACACAAAAAGGGTTGCCCAGCCACTGCTAGCAACTATCGACCGATCTCCCTAATATCAACATTTTCAAAGCTATGTGAAAGAATAGTCCTTAAAAGACTCCTGACATACTGCAACGAAAACTGTCTCCTCACAAACGCACAGCATGGCTTTATTAAGGGCAAGTCAACAACAACAGCCATGATTAAACTCATAGAATCTGTTATTGACGACCTCGAACAGCGAAAACTCTCTACTGCACTTTTTTTAGATTTTTCAAAGGCATTCGACTGCTTGAGCCATGACCTCATTATAACAAAACTGGAAGCCTTAGGCATATCAGGGAAAGCCAAAGACTGGTTCAAAAGCTACCTAACTGGACGACACCAACTGGTGGAGCTCAAGCACACAGAAAATGGCATTACCAAACATGTGCAATCAAATACATTGCCAGTAACCCGTGGCGTACCTCAAGGCTCTGTGCTGGGCCCAGTCCTCTTCGTTTTATTCACTAATGACATGCCCCAACTTCTTCAGGACCACTGTTTTACCATCATGTATGCGGATGATACGACACTGTTACTAAATGACAAAACAACTGATAAATTAGCCGTTACCGCATACATAGCTCTTAACATGGCCTATCAGTACTGCCATAACAATGACCTGGTCGTCAACCCTACAAAAACTAACCAAGTTGGATTTGGGCACCGAAACGAAGATGTACCACAGATACCAGGCGTCACCTTGGAAAGCCAAGTGAAATTTCTAGGCATAACTCTAGACAACATGTTATGCTGGACCCCACACATAGAAAATCTTTGTAAAAAATTAAACACTAGTGTCTATGCAATTAAACAAATTAAGGCCATTAGTGACCTAGCAACAGCAAGAACTGCATATTTTGCACTCTTCGAAACACACTTAAGGTATGGCCTTGCCGTCTGGGGTGCAGCTTCTGCAGAAAACATCGAGAAAATCCTGGTCATTCAAAAAAAGGCAGTCAGAACTTTAGCCGGACTGCAACGACTTGACAGCTGCAGGGAAGCATTTAAATCATTAAATATCTTAACGATTGTTGGACTCTACATCAAAGAAGTTGTGATGTACGTGGATGGAGAAGATCTCTTAAGAGGATCGGATCTACACACCTACTGCACACGTAATGCCAACCTCTACAACCTCCCAGCACATCGCCTCACTCAATATGAGAAAAAAACCACATATAAAGGTGCTAAATTCTTCAACCGTCTACCAAGGGACATAAGAACAGGAAGTGGAAGCAAGCTGAAATCAAGACTTCACAGCTGGTTGGCCGAACGTCCATTTTACTCCATCAACGAGTTCCTTCAACATGACTAAACCGATTCCAAAGAACGCTTTATCTGTTAAAACATTTCACTGACTCATTTACAAATGTATAATTTGTATCTCTATGTGACTTGAATTATGACTATGTATAATTGACACCATTTCTGTTCTCAATGAACATGTTATTAAAGGATGTTTTGATTTGATTTGATTTGAAGTTTTAATAAACATTTCCTCTTTACTTGAACTTTCTATTTAGTAGCATGTAGCTTGTTCCTTTCTTGATTCGCCTTTACTCCATTTCATACATTTTATTTCATACATACTTCATATTAGGAAGTGGATTGCAATTAGAATTTAAATGCATAATACTAGTAGACAATAGCTGTTCAAAATATCAGGACAGAAGTAGACGATGCTTGAAGTAAGCGAAGTGCTAGATACATCAGCTTTTATAAATACGCTAGGAGACCAGCTTCGCAAGATACAATCAGTCAAGAATATGTTCTATTTAACCTCAATTTAGTTAAATCCTATTTTGATTTAAATATTACGAACACGTGGGCTTTCAAGGTAATTTTTTGGTTATTCGAATATTTTTATACAAGATGTAACATAAATTTACCTTTGCACATTTCCAAATGGCAGCAACGTAGTGAACTCGGTGTATATACGATAATGAAAAATCTATTTTTCTAGGCAATAACTAAATATTATTTTACCATAAATGTTTAGTTTATTTTCCTATTCAAATAACATATGCATAGTTCTTTATTCTGTGAAGATGTTCTATACCCATTGCAAACTTCACGTTTGAAAAATACTACTAAACACACAAAATAAGCTTTCTGACAATTATTTTGTAACTGGTAAAATAAATATTGTAACCTTAACCTTAAAACAGTTTTCAGGCTGTTATTAATAAAAAAACTTGTTCAGTTTTTTTATGTAATAAATTTCATATAAGTTTGTGTTTAACAATAATCCTAAACTTAAAAACTAAATATATCAAATAATAATAAAACATATTCTTGGTACCTAATGCCAATAAAGCAATAATTTTCTTGATGTATTCCTGGTAAAGTGGACAAAGTTGAGGGTCAAATATGTTGGCTACTGGTTGGTACACGTACTCAGCAAATATGAGGATGATTATAGCACCCTCTGCAGGCCTCAAGATGAGCACAACAACCCAAATGAAGCTAAAGCTAGGAAGAGGGCCCCAGAACTTGTGGAGGGGCGAGTAGGCAGCCCTGAAGTAGGTATACTCTGCCCCAGATTGTGGTACTACCGTACTCAGCTCAGCAAACGCCAGTGCTCCTAGAAAATAAATCCAACAGGCTTAATTATCAAAATGTCTAACCTTTTAAAGAGAACATTAACATTGAGTTTGCAAATATCTAATTTGATTTGAAAACTAAATTGTTTTAAACTGTGCCACTTTCTACTTGCAGTATAAATGTTTTTTCATTATTTCTTAGACTCAGATGGCTGGTGTCATAACTAACGTCTAAGTTGTTCAGTTCATGCTGTGTCGAAGCATTGCTTACACAATTACATTCTTGAAATATTTCATTCTTGTTGTGTAATGTTGAAACAAGTGAAAGAAAACATTAGGTACATGAAACGCTGGATACAGAACAACTGCGTAAAGCAGAACACAGTTTAAAAACATAACAATCGTATTTAACATTAAAAAAGATCTTTAAAAATGTTCAAATATCATCAAAGGATAGTAAGAGAAACCTCAGATAACGTCCTGAAAGAAAATATTTTCAACAAATAACATAGTGGCTAGATGTGTACCACTAGCAACACATCTACATAGTTTTCTATTGACTGAAGATCACTCCATTGCAAGGACAAAATATTTCAAGAGTTCAATTTTGTGTAATAAACAATATTCTGTTGCAGTGTGAACCAGAATAATGACAAATTATTTTCATGAGAATGCGTAATTTAAGTAAAACCAATGGAATTTATAATTTACAACATTTATATTCAATTAACTAACATATTTTATTGTACACCAAGACCTCAGCAACTACTGCAAAAATGTATGTATCTGTAAAGGAACCTTGAGTCACACTTTGACTGATTCCTTATACAATTAATTATAATTTACATTAATTAGGAAAGTACAGTAATGCTAAAAAATTATTATATATTATGAATAAAATAGATTTTATTTCCGAAATAACAAATGGTTGGAAATACATTCCATAAATAATGATGGCAGATACAGGGCTCAAAACATTACAAAAGTCACAGCCCAGTTATTCTTTACCGATAAGTTTGTATGGCTCCTATGGTATGTGTCCTTAAAATTCTTCTTCACTTATCTAGTTATTTACCTTGTTCCAAGTGAAACAATTTCCTGCTTGTAATAAGATAAACCATGATAAACATAAACAAGACAAAGCATTAAAAGTTTTCAGCCCTAAAAGTACAAACGATTTTTCAAAACATCCTTTATTGACTTTTCACCTTCCAAATGTCAAATTGTAATGTTTTTCGTTATATAATCATGCTGATACCTATGTTCACTACCCAACTGGTATGATGTCAACAGAGTTATAACATTCTGTAAACAAAGCTTGATGAATCTGTTAAAAAAGATTGAATTACAAGCATCTATTAATCTTTATTGTAAATTGAGTTAAGTAGTTAGATTACACCACATTGAGAAGGCACCTTAGCTTAATGAAGATTGAAATAGACCCAGGATTTGGTTGTAGTACGAAAGATGAGAACTTCTATTTTAGTCTATACATTCTGTTGATGTAATGCTCTGGCAGTATATTTGGAAAAGTCCTTTGGAATGTATTACCCATCCTGAGAATATGCAAAAGGGCTACACTTAAGATTTTGTCTTACATAACACAGTTGGGACTTTTGTGAGACCACTATCAGGAATACGGCATGAAACAGATCAATTGAGTACAGTGGATCTTGAAGATAGAATGGACCTGAAGTGCATCTAAATATCAAAAAGTTCTGTTGAAATTCGTAAGGTTTCAGCACTCTTCCAAAGAGTCTAGCAGGTGTCTTTTGTCTATAATCATCTCACATCTTGAGTATTCTCAGAATATATGCTCAGATGTCTTTGTAAAAGCTCTGTTTTAATTGTATTACGTAAAATAATACAGATAACAATAATAAAATATAGATGGCTATTGGACAAGATCACATATTTTGAATACATTTAAACTCAGTTTAAGGTATTAAAAAATTAGAGTTGTAATAAGTTTTGGAGTAAATAAAATAGATTCTATTTTATTTCTTAACAGAAATTTTTTCAAACTCAACAATATAAATTCTCTGAGCTAATCCCAATGATATCATAAATATTAGCATAACAAAATACACAAAGAACTTAAAGAAAAAATTTAACCTGGAGTTTGACTGCATGTCTACAGATACATAAATTGGTTTACAAACTCTTATAATATTTCAAGTATATTATCTACATGTATATTCATTAAACAAATGCACAGTATATATGAAAAATTAACATGTACTTACCCAAAAGAGACAGAAGCCCACAGACGATCCAGACTATCAAAGCCTCCCCTACAGAACCAGCTCTTTGTAAGGCACTAGATGGTGACACAAAGATACCTCCTCCTGCACCATTGAAAACAATATTTAATGACAGATTGGGTAGAGTAATAAGCTCAGTATTAACTCTACGTACTGTAAAATTTCTAGTTAAAAGAAGAAATTTTAAAGCACATATAATAATTGTCATTTGTGATCAGATATCAAATCAAAATTTAAATATAAAATTTTTCTAGCATTAAGATATGAAAATGACTTTATTTCCTCAAACTACATTATGAGTAATTCCTTCTATCAGCAGCCAATAATGTATCCACACAAAATCTATTAAAATTTTAAATAGTAGTTTAACCCATTTATAACCAAAACCAACAAACTACAGAACAAGTTATTCCGTGCATGTTGTTGTTGCTCCATTATTGGAGAAATCTGCTCATAAGAGTGAAATCTAAAAACCTTAAACAAAATTTTGAAAATCTAGTCAAAATAATAATCTTTTAAGTACTATGACTTAAAAAGCACGATAATGTTTTTTTATAATCTAAATGTGCCAATATTTAAAGTATAAGTTTGTCTATGAACTAATTAATAATACGCATACTGTTGATATTATTTGCCTAGAGTGGAATTCTCAATAACTGTATTTATTACCTATCATAATACTGAGGATTAGGCTGACAGCACTGAACAAGTCCAATTCTCTTTTGAGGTTAAGTTGTTCCGGTAATGGCTCCTGCTGGGACGCCTCATCAAGTAATGACTCCTTGGCCACTTGCGGCACCTCCGCCCCACCATCCCTACAAACACCTCCACAAATATTGATTACAGGAATTATATTACAGCTTATACCTGGTATGACTTCTGCTGAGATGTTTCATTAAGTACAATGACTCCTTGGCCACTTGCGGCACCTCCGCCCCACAATCCCTACAAACACCTCCACAAATATTGATTACAGGAATTATACTGCAGCTTATACCAAGTATGACTTCTGCTGAGATGTTTCATTAAGTACAATGACTCCTTGGCCACTTGCGGCACCTCCGCCCCACAATCCCTACAAACACCTCCACAAATATTGATTACAGGAATTATACTGCAGCTTATACCAAGTATGACTTCTGCTGAGATGTTTCATTAAGTACAATGACTCCTTGGCCACTTGCGGCACCTCCGCCCCACAATCCCTACAAACACCTCCACAAATATTGATTACAGGAATTATACTGCAGCTTATACCAGATATGACTTCTGCTTAGGTGTTTCATTAAGAACAATGACTCCTTGGCCACTTCGGCACCTCCGCCCCACCTTCCCTACAAACACCTCCACAAATATTGATTACAGGAATTATAGTGCAGTTTATACCAGGTATGACTTTTACTGAGAGGTCAGATGAAATAATGGCCTCTTCCCATACACCTAGACTAATATATTCACAAATATCAGTCTATGAACAATAGTTTATATCAGTGTTAAGCCTTAGTTCATTTACAGTGTTAGCAACAAAACAATTTAATTGTCTTATTTTACCCTAATATATTATAAGCAATAGATATATTACTCATTATATAATTATTGATTTAGTTGTAACAACACATCTGAGAAATCATCATTCCTGGAATCAGATATCAACGTTTGATTGGTGAACCACCATAGTGGGACCTGTGAAAATGTTAGAAGCCCTCATCCCACAGTTTGGACAAATGTACAATGTGCTCAACTCTCATAAACTGCTGTCCATGCTTTGATGTGCAGTTTCCCTGTTGTCATGTAATGTGATTTCTCTCTATGTCCATGTCATTTCATTATATACTAGAATCTATGGCTAAACCCTATGGAATCTGACTGGTCAGCCCAATGTGCACATTTCCTCTAGTTATCACAATCTTCTTCGCTCCCCTACGAGCTAACCAACTTACTCTAACCAACCTTTAACACATTTTCTCAAACAAAATGCTGAGTGAGCAGGTGTTTGAACTATTTATTTCATTCCCATTATAATACTATTATTAATGTTTAATGATTTCTAACTTATTGCATGAGGTAAATTTAAATCCTGTTACTGAGATAACAGCAAGCTACTTCTATTTTTGAAACATTGGATTTTAGCTTCTGAGATGAAAAACAAATACTGAAAATTAAGCTTGGTTATAAGCGTAGTTTCTGCCAAATAATCAACATAAATAAATTTTCTAGATTGTATTTTAGAAACATCATCAGTATAAACATATAAAAGGATATAAGAAAGGACCAATCCCTTAGGTAGATATCACTATGATACTATCTAAAATCACTATCCTAACTTCCCAGATAAATACTAACAAAATTGTTAACTATAACTCAGCCACGAAATTGAAAGGTGTAGTAGTACAGGGAAAGGAATTAGGATGTAAACCTAAGGCCTTTTCTTCACTTTAGTGTAGTAGAAGGTGTTGAGAAGTCAACTGTGTTTCTTTACCTAACCAGCTTCAACGAAAGATGTTAGCAGTACCACCAGTCACAGTAATAACAATTGGCTAGCACCCTCAGTCACAGTAATTACAACCATGCTGGTTAGCACTCAACAACAGTAATTACAACTAGGGTTACTTAGCATCCTCAGTTACAGTAATTATACATCCATGCTTGTTAGTACTCTGTCACAGTAATTACTGGGTCTAAAGCCAGAAATATGACAGAAATTTAATCTCTCGTGAACCATAAAATACAATAAATGGGCATCACCTACCTACCTAAATCTGTTTATTTACCAGGCTTCTAAATAGTGCTATCTTAAAAGCCATTTAAGAGAATGCTATCATAAAAGAAATTATGCTAAAATTGTGTTTTAATGGCTGCATGCTTCATATATTCTGGGGAGAAGGCATCAAGACCAACAACAAATATCAAACTATGAGAAACTGACTTCAATAAGGAAACAATTTGACTTTTCGCTGCTTGGAGTGATGAAGAAGTTTAGGGTTTTTTTAAACATGCATCAGTAGAAGAAAGTTCTCTAAAAATATGACAAATCTTTTTACTATTGCAAGTACAATCCAAACACTGAACTTGAGGAGTTTATATCCAAACATAATGCAGATAATTTGTGAATTCTAGAAATTGGCAGATTTACAAGCACAGTTGCAGTTATCCAAAGGTGGAAATATGGCTATGGGAACAGGTCTGTTTGTCATCAAACCAGACAAGATGGAACTGGTTGTCATCACACAAAGAAAGAGGATGAATACCATAACTGTTCAACAAGCAACTTCATTGCTCAGGATTCATTATTTTGATGAGGAGTAATTTTGTCCTGGAGAGTAGACTGAACTAGGTAGAGTATGTAAGAATCAAAGTAGACAACGAATGTAATACATTTTGAGATTAGAGACTAGAAACCATCAGTGGGGGCTGAAATCAATAGTGGTTCATTGGCTTTACATTATAGCTGGGCCTACCCCAAAATTTTTAATTCTTTCAATTACTTTTTTAGTAAACAATTACTATTATTTAAACAATTCAATTGATATGTACTGTAGAAAGTTCATTTTTAACTGCAAATTGAAACTCAAGACTCAAGAACCTTTTATGCAGGTGAGATCCTAACACTAAACTTTCTGTACACATTTCTCTCTACAGGGCTGATCAAGTGAGTTTATTAGGTCAGTCATATTTGAACTGCCAGTGGTGGTGAAGTCATTATACAAGTCTTTGCGCTGAATGTATGTAGAATTTTTCTGGAATCTCCAGACATGAAAGTCTTGGAAGTAGCCAGATGTTGTCCTGTGAATAGGTCAATGGTAATATTTATCTTATATTTTAGTAGTCAAAACTAAAGCTCATGCAATTTTCATGCCCTATAGTAAAGGCCCATCTCTGGTTTCATTTAAATTTCACCTAATGTGCAGAAAAGATATTACAAGAAGAATTTAAATTTCAACGGACAGAGCACATACAACCTACGTTTCACAAGACAAAGCATATGTTTTGGTTGATCTGTAATCAATTATTTTTAATTTTATGTATTGACATTAGGTTGAGCGGTGGAGGAAACTTGACAGTCCTAACTCCACCTCTTTAATACAGACTTTTTATTTCACATAACTATCTGAAAACATGGAAAAGTGCTAAGGATACTCCTCCAAAACAACATATCAGAAGAATATCTATCCTGTCATCACATTAAAAGAATGTAACACTATAATTTTTACAATCAAAGAAGAAAGAAATGCTATTGTGTTTTTGTCCAGTTGGCTATAAACACGCCATTTTCAAACCAGTTTCACCACTGGTGGTGATAAATTTTTAAGTCACTAACAAACACAGCAGAACGATTAACAGAGGTGGAATAACCATCATCTAGCCTTTATTATGAAACTTGTAAATATTTGCTATGATGTGGTGTTTATTGTCACTATAAATATGTTATCTATACAGCTTCTGTGGATTGTAGACACACCATCAATCTCCTGCCTCGTGCATGTAGCCACACCATACTCTCAAAAACTTAACTATTCTACAAATATACAACTGAAAGTATAGCTCCCTTGTAACATTTTTAGCTCATCTATTTGAGTTTTTTGTGAGGTAATTATTTAGTTTCATATTCACAAATTTGTATTGAGAAACTGAGTTTGATTTAATCCAAATTTCAAGAACTAGATTGAAAACTATAGAACTTGACTTCATTTCTCTATTCAGTTTTTTATTGTGTTGGTCTTGATGAGGGATGTATGTTTCAGCTGACACAGATGGGAGATCACAGACGAGTGATGATTCAGCTACTAGAAATGGTTTTTGATAAGAATCACTTGGAGGCAGGAGCTTCAGATACAACCAGAACCACCCCCTCTCTGGGACTAAAAATATGTTGTATAAATGCATGTTATTCTATATTAATAAAAATGTAGAATGGGTGTAAGTGTCTGTCATTTAAATATGTTAAATGTTTTGAATTTCAATAAAAGAAATCCAAAATAACTCAACAAAAAGATTTAGTACATATTTGGTTATCTAACTTAACCTAGGTTAAATATTGCACCAAAATGTTATGAATTTACAATTCACCTGTATACTAACTGCACATACAATAGGTACAAAACTCCTACAGTAGGTTTATTGGGTTGACAAAGGTTACACCCATCATTACAACACAAATGTTTGTTTTTCTGTCGACAGTACAACATTTAAAACATTTTTTTTGAACTACAGCAAATGTATTATAGGCAAATGTGCTACGATATAAAAAACATCATTGAGCAACAACTTTACTTTTGAAATAAAACAACTAAAATTATAAAGGTTTTTCTAAATTTTATGCACTACATTGACTACTTTGGTTTGAATTGAAATCGAAATTGACAGTATCTCAATATTTTAAATTAGTTTTTCAGATTATCTTCTTTTTAGTCTGACATATTTATACGTCAGACACATAAATACATATTAATTGTATCACCGTAAGCTAAATAGATCATCACGTTACTTTCAGCCAATTAGTTAGTCCTCATAAGATTGAATGATGATTATGTACTCTTACTCTTAATTACTAATTAACTTGTTTACATGTCAAACTAAAATAGTAATGGGAGAAAAAGTATCGATTGATATTTTTCGCCTGTTTAATACCCTCATTCAACGTCTACCAAAACTAACGCAGCTGTGATCAATTTCTTTCTTGGGGAATATTTTATTCCTGTATAAATTTCATAAAACACAAGATTAAATGTTTATACAATGCAAATTTGCTCTCTGTTCATAAGCTATTACGTTTCTATCAAGTGTGGAACATGTGTCTGTAGGAACATCTGGTTCAGACAACTGATAGTTGCAAAATGGGAAATTATTATCCAACTGCCTATCTCAGGGTATAGGTAGGTTTTTTTTTGTTCACTTGGAGCAAGAAGCTGAGAAACTTCTCATTGCATATAGTCCTAAAAAGACCTATATCTTGCTTGTAGGATGAATACAGTTGGGAGTAGGACCTCTTCAAGATCCCATGAAGAAAGATGGTGAGTACTATATCTAGAAGAAGGGGAGGCCATCTCTGTACCAGTCTCTCCAATCAAATTGAGCAGAGGACAACACTCATAATGTACAGGTCCAGGTTAGCAACAGCTTTTACACTAATGGAGCTTCACCCTCTCCAACAGTCATCCTCTGCAATAACATTATAAACGATCTACTCTTGCACCCCAATATCTCGACATTTGCAGTGATGTGCCATTCCTGGACTTCCATGTAGTTGCCCAAATTTAAGTACATAGATTTTTGCTGTACCCAGTGTTGGTTCAACTATAATGTATAAACCAGCGTGAGTTGTTGGGTTACATCACAATAACTTAATATCCTACAATGGTTGGTATAGTTCTTGGAAGAGAGAGCAATACCTCGGCAATCTCAAGATCTTTTAGGTGATAACTCTGTAGGACCGTGACAGTTTAAATGTGCTGGCTATCTGTGTCTGAAGAGACAAAATAATGTTGAAAAAGCTTCACTACGTTGGAGTATCTAGTCCTTGATCAATAAAGGGAACACAGTGCATAGCAGTAAAGTGGTGCTTTCACAGATTTAGGTGCCATTGATGGCAAGGGCTTGATTTTTACAGGAACACACATCGTGTACAAATCCTAAAAGCTTTCAATTTGGATTTAGGATGTAAACCCTCTAGTGAACAAGTATGCTTGAGCACGGCTAGGCAGAAGATTGTGTTCCCCAGGTAGCATATGCTACGTGTGCTACAGCTGCGTCAGGTACAACCTGACAGTTAACTACACCAATAGTCTGTGTGAATCCTAAATTCAATTTTCTTGGACAAAACGCACACATCTATTTCATGTTCTTAGCCAGCACAGCTTTCCTGGCTAAGACAATCTGATAGACTATAACGCTATCAATTTTTACAGAAAAGTAGACAAGTACATACAAAGTTTTTAGGTTATTTGCTTTGAATTTTTGTTTCAATTGAAAATGAAACATTTACAATAATGAATGCACTTTTGTACCAAAGAATTTATCAGCTATTGTACATAAATTAACACTTATCTTACGTGATACAGTAATTGGCTGATATGCCACATAACTTTCTAGTTGCTTAAATGACTAACTAATATAATATGAATATCAGTATACTTGCCTTGAAAACTATCTTCTAGGGTTCACTGATTGAAAGAATAAATTATACACATAGTTAGAAATTTTTGCACTGCAATCTCTGTCTACTCAAGGTAAGTCTGCTGATATTCCTATCAACAAGTAACAGTCCCTGGCGTTTAGCCCTATTAATTCAAACCTGACTGACATTTGAGTAATACTATTTAGCAATATATTTTGAACTAATCCTAACAAAATGCAGTATCTTAAGGTATTTAAATATGATATGTTTGAAGGATTATACTAATTCTGTTAAAGGATTTTTGTATAAAATTCTTTTTAATTTTAACTGGAATGATAGGTGAAGTTAGTCATTCACTATTTCACAACCATTCTTTTTTATATGATTAGCCATCACAATATTGTGTGTATGTGTGAACTTCATTATTCTATATTGTTACATATTCACATTGTAGACATATAGTTTTGACGGTATAAGCATCGTTTTCAAGATTCTTGATACAAATATTTTGCTGTGCACTGTTAGTTCTCTTTTACCATTACATGTTAAAAATCAAATAAAAATAAATCACAAATAAAGGTACCAACACTAAAATTATTTCTGTGAGGTTCTAGAGTATCTTAAACACTTTTCTGGTAGAGATCTTAGATCTTAATTATCAGACAAACTATCCTAAATTGTGAATATGCGGATAGAAGCTGATTCAACAGAAATTATATTAGTTGATAGTATTTGAGTTAATTATATTTTTTTATTAATTAAATATTTATAATTAATAAATAAATATCAATGTCAACTCCATATGCATTTTTTTATTGTTGTTAAAGAAGTTTGGTATAAGAAATAATGGGTAAAATCCTAATTATATAAATTTACTACAGTGTACGTGCGTTAGTATAGATTCTTCTGGTGAAAAATAATTATACTACTTAGTTGTATAAGACATGATATCCATTAAATGTCTTTGAGATGATAATTTTATGTATGCTTCAAGAACTCATTTGTTAAATTTTTGGCCTCAACTTTTTGTTTACTGTACTTATTGAAAGTGGTAATTTATTTGTGCGACTGTTTTAATGTTTTAAGTTTTAATTGTGCTACTTCTCAAGAGACGATATACAATTGTTAATCCGATATTCTACATTGTATTAAAAAGCATTGTCTGAAAAACCTAGTAGTGCGGAGTACAGAAAGCGAAGGAAGGAGCAGGAAGAAAAAGAAAAAGAAACATAAGAAAATGGATGTTTTTTTTTAAATTTAATGTATCTATAAGTAAAAACAATAAAAGTGTAGAGAAAAAAGAAACTTTCGCTTTTGTTAGTTGGTGTAGTGAAATAAGTTCCAACATAACTACAATCGAGACTCAAAATGAAAAATCACCCACCCCACTTTAACTCACAAATAACGACCAGATGTGGGTCTAGACATTAAGATAAATATATGGATAGATAAAAAAAGTCATGGGGGGGCGCCACTCTGACCAGCTACGTTACTGGTAGTTTAAACTACATTTGCTAACAGTCATTGTAGAGTAGTTTAACTACATGTATTATAACTAACATTCATTGTACAGTAATAGGGGACTAATGCAGTGCCAAAAATTAAAAAAATTATGATTGAAGAGTAGGTATTACAAATAGTTTTAAGATTGGTTGTTTACCTATGGTTCACTCTATATACATTTTACATTTGTATTTTTTTATATATAAGTTGTTTGGTTGTCAAGGTATGGTATCTAGAGTTAAAAAGTACGCTCTTTCGGGAATATAGTGGTTGCACATTACATTTCAGCTGTTTATACGATACTAATGACAGTACATATTTTCCATTCCGATAATTTGCTCCAGTCTTAAAAAACGTGTATAAAAATTTTACTTAAATAAATGGTTTATTGTCTTAAACTTCTGAGCACAGGTTAAAATGTTGTAAATTAAGTCAGTGAACTTCTTATCAAATGCAACAATTCTGAATCTCGAAAATACGATTTGAAGGATCAAGGATGTAGATGTTCAACTGAAGTCTTTTCACAACAACGTTACCCTCTCGCCCTGCGTTATCAGATCATGCCAGCACAACCGGTTTTACCCCTCGGATTATCACCAGTCACAGACTCTCTCACTCACGCGGTTGTTGACAGCGATTATAGTTGTATGTGTTAGTGGTTAACAGACTTGTACGTACCTTTATTTTCGTGCAATTTTAAAAATACTGTTTATTTTTACACATAAATAATTAGATACATATTAATTTATTTGATCTATAAATATATAATTATATTATATATTATAGCAATATTATGTTATTATATAATTAATTTATATAGATAATCTAAAAATATACGGAATGTTGCTTATTCAGTAGGACCATTTATTACAGATTTGTAATTCCAATTAAATTTAAAGACTAAAACGTACTTTGTGTCATACATTCCACAGTAATAGTCAAAATATAACATTGATTATAAATAGCACGGCACAGTATTTTAATTTAACGCTTCACGAAAGATATAAGTAATTCACAACAAAATTTAATACTAATTAAATAATGAAACGCCGCATACAAAATATCTATATTTCGGTCACATAAATATGCAATACTTGTTTCAAATTCTGTAATACATACGGCGAATATATAATATAGAATTCAACTTACTATGTCTTTTTTTTGTTTCCATTGTTGAGGCGGGTGTAGGAGCGATCGACACCACCACAGTCACTGTCACATATGGCTCGGAACTCGATATTACTTATCTTATCATCCACACAATGCCGCACATTCCGTTGTTGGAGCAGGCCTGATAGAGATCAATCGCCGAGTAACACACTAGGTCAGGAAGCGCGCCCTGTGGCGGCGGCGGCGGCGGCGCGGGGTCTTGTTATGAAGCACAGACTCCCAGACCTAGACCAGCTGACTGGCGCTTGGCGTGGCTGTGGCGGGCAGGTGGCCGAGCTTGTAGTAGTGTTGGCACTCCGCCTGTCCGGAAACACGAGACCAAGGTTGCGTAGCGACTGCCGACCTCACACTACAATAGTCAGTTCGGCCCCCTCCTATCTCATTCTTTCATTTCTTCCACTGGTATGGTGTGATGGATGGCCTTTTATCAATTACTGACACTAATTAAGCGTATGTTTCTTACCAAGAGGTTATACACGCTTCTGTCTAGGTAATAGGTCGCACTTATTGCGAATACGTTTTTAAACAACATTTGTAACTTAATGAACTAGTTACATTATACAATTATATGTTTATCATTATCATTTCTGTTTGGGGTCATATAGAGAGTAAACATGATCAATGCAGTAGAACAATGCAATGATTTCTATGCTAATATTTACTCAGATTAAATTGTATCAGTGCCTAGATATAGTTTACATTTTACGCAACGTTATATGAAAATGGAACTCGAATCCATTTCTATAAGAGAATTCTGAAACAGGAACATTGTGCGGTGTTGCATGAAAGACTGCAAAATGGTTTGCTTTAAATTAAACCCTTTTGGGATCTCCTAGTGTACGAATTAGCCTAACGAATCCTCGCTCAAATGAATTTAGTTTTTGTTTACATTTTTTACTGACATAGTTTACTCCATAAAAATGTTTAATATTATAAAACAGTAATAGGTTATAATACGGAATAGTATGTTGGGGAGGCACATATGTCTCAAACTTAAAACCTAAATTACAGCACAGAAAAAGTTTATAAGAATAATAACTAAAAGTAATCGATTTAAACATTCTTTCTCAATTTTTTGTTCCTTACAAGTTCTTCCTTAAAGATATATTTATGTATATAAGGTACTCAAAATTTTTTTCTTAAGAAGTAGAAACTGTAGGGAAAATTATGAGTATATTAACAGACTGCGTAGTAATAAAAATGTGTTCGTACCGAAGCCAACAAACACGTATTTTACAAAATCATTTAATTTTTTAGCACCTACATTATTTAACAAAAATGCCAAACTACACTAAAGATTTAAGTAATATAAATGTTTTTCTTAAAAATTAAAACTATGGTTGTTTACAATTCAGAATATTGAAGATTTATTGTTTTATATTTGTAATTAGTTGTTTTAGTTTTCCCTCCTATTTTACTCCACTGTACTTTGCTTTACTTACTGTATATTGCCTTGTATTATAATTATTATAGTTATTAAATCATAAATTCTCTCAATAAGTATTTAAGTAGTTTTGTCTAATGATGTTGTAAGTGTTCATATTATAAATTGTAGTAGTTTGGAAGAGTAGTATTTATTGTATCTTTGATTGTGTATTATAGATTTAAGTATAATTACTTTATTTTTGTTTATATAATTTAGTTGCCATTTGAACGGTGATATTTTAAATTGCAGTAAAGCCTCCAATCAGGCTAAGCCTTGGAGGATTAAATATTTCTCATGATATACTTCTTAAATGTATGTATGTATGTAAGGTGTTGTTTGAGAAATAAATTTCTTTCTTTCTATTGCACTATAATTTTTACAACTATTTCTGTCATCCACCACTAGATAGCACGCTGCTACAACTTTTCAGAGAAACAACCCTGAATGTCATAGAAATCCATGCATTTAACGAAAATTGTTACTAATATTTTTTGAATAGACAATAACTAAAAATTCTTATTTTATATACGTATTTGAGCCATGGATTTTGAAAGGCTATACATTTCGTACATAACCGTCTTGTTTGACTTATAATGCAAACATTTTAATCAATATTTACATGAACATTCTTTGAAAGGGACTTTGGTAGAACATTTTTTTGTAGAAAAGAAGAGTCCGAATGGCTCTTTTTAGCGTTAATCTGCCCGTCGTCATGGGTCACTGGCCTGTGCAATGATCTTATTCAACAGAAAAGGGTCGTCAGCAGTGTACAAGGCCGGCTATACTAATAACAAGTGCAATTGTCACAACCATGATTCGAACCTGCGTCTCTAGCTGATTCCTGCCACCCTAGACCGCTCGGACATCAACCCTCCAATTTTGTTGTTTTCTGTAACACAACCAAGAATATTTTGAGTGTTTACCCAGTCTTTACGACGCATGATGCGTAATAGGCAAAGTTGACATCGCCATGCAGTGGCGTAGCCAGATAACATTTTTTTGGGGCGGTTAAATACCGAATAGGTTTAAGAAAGGAGAAGCCTTCTGAAATGTATAAATTGTTGTGTTAAGAAGTGCAGTTTTTGGTTAATTGTACTTTAGTAACAGTTTCCTGTTTAATTATATCATACTACCAAAATTTTAAAGAAAAATGATCAACTTGTCAAAATTTTCAAGACTTGAGTTCTGAGAAACTTTACAAGTGTAAAGTTTTTTCATGGATAAAAACAACTCAAACATACATATTTTTTACAGGAAATCTGCTTAATTAAATATAGAGCAATAAAATTGGTCTTGGTGTAACTTTGTATACCGTTACAATCAGCAGCCTAGGGGGTCTGGTTCATCCTGTATAAGTAACCGTAAAATAACTATAATACAATTTCTCTCCAACGCTCCATGATATTTGGCTGATTGGCTCCACTGATATCAGCAACAACTGCACTATTTTGGGGCACTATGGTGGGAGGAATCCTAATGTCGTGGTTGTACTTTCTCGGTGTACAGGTCTCGAGCAGGCAGATGCTCAAGCCTATCTGCGGTGAATGGCGTAGCGGATTTTGCACAGTAAACAGCTGCGTATTTTTTGCGTAGCCGATGACTTTCAGAATCCATCCAAGGGCATCCTTAGATTTTATCCCGTTGATATCCTTGGTGTTCTACTTCTTATTTTACTTGGTTTGGCAGGGTTCCAACTGACACTTTTGTATATATGAGTTTTCTACATATTATTTTTCAAAATCACATTTTCTACAATATGCACTAGATATCATTCCTCTATGTGCAGTAATAAAGCATAAAAGACTTGCAAATTAAAGTGTACGTATATTATAAAGCTACGCTAGTGCCGGATGCAAGTCAAACTAATTGTATCCTGTAGAGTACTGTCTTACACATAAGAACTTATCTTGGATTTCATATAGAAATGGATCAAAATAATTTACTTGTCATTAAATACAACATAAGCAACCACGTTATTCGCTGAGACTGTAGTCTTATATAACAAAACAGAAGAAATATTTCGGTGACAGAAATATAGACAATAAGCGAAAATGTATTTTGACTTCAGAGAAGAGTAGTGATTCCACACACGTATTCTGTGCGTCTAATACGGAATGAATTTGAATTAAGGACAAACCATCTGTTGAGATGATAATTTTTAAGTTCATGCTTCAAACTCGTAGAGTTTCAAATATATTTTACGTTCTTTTAATCTGTTTTAACTGAAACAGAGTTGTGCTACAGCTCGTGGCTGTTGGTCTGGTGTAGATAATGACCTTGTTATCTGTTTTAAAATTACCATTTTTAACTAGACCTATCGCTTCGTGTAGTGTTTACTAATGAACTCGACAGTATTTAAAGTATTAAAACATGGTTCATGTTCAAGGTAGACTAGACCTAGAAAGGACTCTATTACACAATTTTCACTGATAATGAAAATTAAACGTTTTCTCTTAGTGTTCGTGTATATTGATTTGTAAACTATTTTTCATTTATACCAGGCTCCAACTGTTATTATATACCAGCACAGACAGTTAACTTAAATAATTTAAAATTAAAACGTTAAAACAAGTTTTATCTTGGATACGATTCAATAAAAAAATAAAGTTATTCAAAATATGTACAATTTTAGAAACTATTTTTTGTGCTTAAATGAGCCGTACAAAATAAGCTAATTAATTAAGACAATTCACTAGATTCTTCGACGCCACTTTTTATCTCTTCAGACGGGTTTGGACACTAGATTTCAGGGGTCAAGTATGTGACAGTTCCAGATTTCGGGAGGTTAAATGGAGCTGAACTGGGTATTCGCAATGAATCGTCCTCTACCACCATGAATGGATACGTTATGTATAGAATCCACTAGAGATGTACTGTAATACTATGCTCATGTATTAAATTTGTGTAACGCGTTTTTTTAACAAGAAAAACCGAGTTTTGTCCTTTAAGGTCACGAAAATGAAGGGACACACACAGTGTTCTACCAGTGCGTGGACAGCGAGAACGAGACTGGACAATGGTGTTCATACCATACTTTATTTGTTTATCAGTTGAAGCAGACGGCGGCTGACCAATTGGCTAAAATTGAGTTATGGGTTTATGCATCCGATCTTCATTGAGTTAACAACGTTGTTAGTCTGGTTCCCACGAGGGTCAATGTTTTCTGAATTGATCTCGCCCTTCATCACGAAGCCAAATAGTGTGCTGCAAATTTGTGCCTAGGCTAATTTAATAAAATTAAATAAATAACGCGTAATAACGCTTCGTTAGCAGTGTCAAACCTCATCGTTGACTAAAAAAGATAGGGACACTTAAATTAAACGTGAGGACAACTAACTAAGTGAGTTGATATTTTACCATTACGGCAAATGCTGGTTATTTGGCCCAATATAAGCGTCGGTATGTAGAAGCGATCACTTTTATCAGTAATAGGAAATAGTTAACATAAGTTATGACTTTAGTTTTTACATTTGCAAACAGCTGCCCGTTTATTTGAGGAACTGTTTTAAAACGTGTCTTTCAGTTTTCAATACATTAGTGATATCTTGGGTTATAAACGACCAATTAGAATCACATCACATTTGAGCAGTAACATTAATTGATGACTTTCTAACTTTGGACCTTTACCTTTGTTTCCAGGGAATGCCTAATTGCTTGGGAACAAGCGTGCTGTTATTAGTTTTATAGCAGTGACAGATTGCAGTGCTTAATTGCAATGTTTGCAAAATGTTTAATCAATACAACCAAACAGTCTGTATACATTTCATGCAAAGAATTATTGGACAAAATAGTTTATCATATTGGAAGATTTTAAAATTTGAACTATAAAAAATGTTATCCAATTATTTATAACAAATTCACTATGATTACTTATTTAAGCAATTACGAGATACCACTTCGTTGTTTTAATTTTTATGAACAAAATTGATCGGTTTTAAAAATATTAACTTCTTTATTTATACCTAATGCTTCCCCTGTGACATCTCTGTCAAAAGGAATGGTGTCGTTACTATTCAAAGTTTTACACACACACACACACACACACACACACACACACACACCACACACACACACACACACACACACACACACACACACACACACACACACACACACACACACACACACACACACACACACACACACACACACACACACACACACACACACACACACACACACAACACACACACACACACACACACACACACACACACACACACACACACACACACACACACACCACACACACACACACACACACACACACACACACACACACACACACACACACACACACACACACACCCACACACACACACACACACACACACACACACACACCACACACACACACACACACACACACACACACACACACACACACACACACACAACACACACACCACACACACACACACACACACACACACACACACACACACACACACACACACACACACACACACACACACACACACACACACACACACACACACACACACACACACACACACACACACACACACACACACACACACACACACACACACACACACCACACACACACACACACACACACACACACACACACACACACACACACACACACACACACACACACACACACACACACACACACACACAACACACACACACACACACACACACACACACACACACACACACACACACACACACACAACACACACACACACACACACACACACACACACACACACACACACACACACACACACACACACACACACACACACACACACACACACCACACACACACACACACACACACACACACACACACACACACACACACACACACACACACACACACACACACACACACACACACACACACACACACACACACACCACACACACACACACACACACACACACACACACACACACACACACACACACACACACACACACACACACACACACACACACACACACACACACACACACACACACACACACACACACACACACACACACACACACACACACACACACACACACACACACACACCACACACACACACACACACACACACACACACCACACACACACACACACACACACACACACACACACACACACACACACACACACACACACACACACACACACACACACACACACACACACACACACACACACACACACACACACACACACACACACACACACACACACACACACACACACACACACACACACACACACACACACACACACACACACACACACACACACACACACACACACACACACACACACACACACACACACACACACACACACACACACACACACACACACACACACACACACACACACACACACACACACACACACACACACACACACACACACACACACACACACACACACACACACACACACACACACACACACACACACACACACACACACACACACACACACACACACACACACACACACACACACACACACACACACACACACACACACACACACACACACACACACACACACACACACACACACACACACACACACACACACACACACACACACACACACACACACACCACATATTATTATATATATATATATTATATTGTTTGTATATAAATTGTCACCCCGTAATGACATAGGAAAATTTAGATGACTAATTCACCATGCATCTACCATACTTAATATAAAACACCTTATCTATAACATAACCGGTTAAACAACCTGATAGTTTTTACTTGTATCATGACCCAGAGAAGCAGAACTTTCTTACACTAACAATGGTTTTTAGAAGAAAGAAGAGTAAAATAAAACACAACTTAATATTACTATGTACAAAGTCATGATTTTTGTAAAAGTTACAATGATGTAGGTTAATCTACTTCGTTTACTTTTTCGGATCTTTCCTGCTGTGTTCGTAAAATATTTTGATTGAGAATATGACATTGATGTTGGCTTATTGTGTAAATGCTAAATATAAAGTGTCGTGTACAAAAGTTAAAGATCATAAGCAGAGAACCCATTACTCAATATTTGTTAATTTATTAGTCTTCTCTATAACTAATATATGTAAAGCTTTTCATTGTATTAGCTACACATGAGTCTGCCTGAGCCCCTTACCCCACAAATGGCAGTATTCACTTTTTCTAGCCTCAGTTTATATTATTGGATTATTTATCGATCTTGTAACTAAATCAAACAAAGGTAAAACGAGATGATTAAATTGGCTCTCGTTTTAGTCGTGTTAACAGTCTTTAGCTTTATTTTTGTGATTTGTTTGACCTCTTTGCATTCACAAATACTCTTGAGGGCCTTCGTAATTGACTCAAAATCTATGTTCAAACTTCTGCAAGCTTCTTCTCTTGCCGACCATCTTGTTATGCTTAATGATTTAACAGTCAGGTTTTTATCATCCGAGTTGAAAAACGACCATAGAATATTCCATCGATGGGTAGAGCTAGAAAATAAATTGTAAAGAGATTGTAATAAAAAAATTTCTGAATATTGCACAACTTGCTGCAGCACTTGACTCTACCAAATTCAGTGAATGGGCAGGGAGGAAGTCACGTAAAATATCAATGGATTGACTTCTTATGCTGTAAACCGCTGTATATTCCTGACATGTTTGATGCATTATCAAATGATTGTCCTCGACAGTTTTGAATAACAAGCATGAGCCTTTAAAACTTCTAAAACTGAGTTCGCAAGTACTATTTCTTTGTGACATTGGTATTTGGGAACGTTCTTTAGGATATCCGCTTTCGTTGGCACATCTTAAGATGAATGATAATTAGTCACTGTAAAGCAGGTGTTGAGTCTACAATGATTGAACCTACGAACCATATTTCCAATAAGAAAATCCGTCTTCTATAAATTGGCTTGAAATTTTGTAGAAGAATTTACACGGGGCACAGAACAAAGAGCCGCAGTTAGGTGAGTATTTAAATCATTTTAATATTTAATTAAACACGCTTCCATTTAAGGGGAGTAGAATCAAATCTCATTAACTACAAAATATTCGAATTTTAGATATTTTAGTATATTATTCTTTGTTTAGCCCTACATATATATCGAAACTTATTTCATATCTAAACTCAATAGAACATATTTAAAAAATAAATTTTAAAGTACTAACCAGGATCAAAACTCACTAATTCCATGGCGTTTAGAGAGTTTAAATCCTTAACCTTTTCAGACAATGAGGGCTGGAGTATTCATTTTACTCTGGTCAATCAGAGTACAGCACTGAATCAACAGCTGGCTTAGTTGGTTTTGGTCATGTTTTTATCCTGTGTTTTGGTGGTAGCACACATTGTTTATTGTACTAGGAATTTTTATTATTTTTATTTGAGTATGGCATTGTTAATTTCTCCAGTTAAACCAGGTTATGGGAAGTAATACAAAATGCTGAGGAAGTTTACAAAATAATCCCAGAAGTTGCGACCGTTAAGATTGTCGGCAAAGACTGCAATGTCCTTGGTTTCAAACAGTGTGTTAATAGCACATTCAAGCCTACTAATCAGTGGGATCTTAACATTTTCAAATTTGAGAGGGTTTATATAAAACTTTTATCTGAAGCAAAAAATCTCATGAAACCGTTTGGTTACCCATAAAAAAACTTGCAAAAAAGCATTGAGAACCCAACCTTTCCTACTGTGCAAGTTATAGCTCACTGCTTCTTCCCAGAAAAAAATCTTATGCCATAGTCCATGCCAGAAACAAACATTCTTAGCAATGCAAAAAAGAATAATGTAAAAAAGCTCTTAGTTAAAAATGATGGACAAAATTGATATAATCTAGAAGATCTACAGTTTTTTGTTGGGGGTTTTAACGGAGCTACAGCACCCGCAGACGACACAGAAGACAATTAGTTGTGTGAAGTAGCTGACGAGGATTCTATTTTGATTGTTATAGGCTCAAAAATGTTATATCGTTTAATTTATATCTTACATTTATGTAGAAAAAATTAAAACAAACTTTTGTACAACAATTTGTACCTACTTTCAATACCTTTAATACCTAGATCAATGAAATCTACTTTTATTTTGACAGTAATCTAACTAGTAAAAACTAATACTAATTATTAAAACAAAGTTTTATATTAGACGCAAAGCATTAAAATAAGCTACAATTAAATATTACTTATTCAACTAAACAAAAATTAATACGTGGTAATAACAAATACATTCAGAAGGTCAAAACTCACTAATTCCAAATCGTTACAGGTCAAAACTCTCTAACTCCAAATTATTTTTTCCAATTTACAAAAACGTAATGTAATTTTTGCTTATATATGTTGTAAAAAGGAGTTTCTATGATTATTTTTCAAATTAAAAAACCATTCCAAATCATAAGTAAGCAACCAGAACAGATTTTTGCGATTCCCCAAAGTTGTTATTTTTGGATTTAGTGAGTTTTGATTCTACGCCTCTCATTTATACTATGTTTCCAATAAAATAAGGATTTTTCAAAAAATTCTTTTTTCTGAATGTTCTTTTGAATTGGCCAAAGTCGCCATCTTTGTTTTGATTGAAACCATTTCTAACAAAATAGTCTATGGTACAATCGTTTACTATCCAAAATACGAGACCATTACTTTGCTCTAAATTGTCTGTTTTGTCAGAAGTAGACGTAATAGTTAGATACCTGTCGCAATTTTAAGATACCTGTCCATTTATATCTACTCTGGATGAAGGTATAGCTTTCTTTTTCTACCTTACTGCCCTCACCCCTCAGTTAATTGTTTCTTCACCAATATCTGAAATTCCTCACTCAATCACGGAGTTAGTATTTGAATGGAAATAAGTTTCTCCTGAACGTGAACTGATTAAAAAACGTATCGTTTTGCAGTTTTACCTAATACATCAAAAACTCTTTTCCTCCGCTTTTTGTCGTTACTCTGTACCGCTTAGCCTCTTACGTCCGTCCGCCATATTTTTTGTTCGAACCTAAAGAACT
The DNA here is from genome assembly GCF_021130785.1 of Homalodisca vitripennis. NCBI lineage: Eukaryota > Metazoa > Arthropoda > Insecta > Hemiptera > Cicadellidae > Homalodisca > Homalodisca vitripennis. Next base: position 154,905,273 of record NC_060209.1, read on the forward strand.
GTGATACACAATAAGTTTTTGATAAACTAATAAAATTATACAATAAATCACATTTTACGTAAATGCTATCGTTTGAAACGAAATGTTCACTAAACACAATCAAAATATTAGTAAAATGAAATTATAACATTAGCGAACCAACACTGCATATAATTGACTATAGACTGGATGTAAATTGCAGTGATAGAGAGTTAAACAACATAACTGCATCCTATTGGTGATATCCGTGTGCTTCGGTAGACGCTCGGATGTCTCTTCCAAAATAGCACCGATGAGTCACTAAGCTGTGACGCAAGAGTCAGTAGGGCGCCACGAACTTCCGCCCTTTATGTAACGCCATAAGCGTTATAATAATAATAATTGTTGGCTGTTTTCTGCCATCTTCTTACAAATATTTTGTCTTGGCATTGTATAACTTTTAAAACAATAATAAAGTTTAATTTTGTATCCAGGTTAAATTTTATTTTCTCTCAAATATTGCCGCCCTCACAAATTTGCCGCCTTGGACCCGGGCCGAGTAACCCATGCGTATAGGGCAAAATTAGCAATCCGCGGCCACTGTACTGTTCAGTGTAAAACAGCCCAGTCAGTCTTTATCTAATGTTGTGTGTATATAGACGCTGTTCCTGATTCGGGGACGTTGGCATGTTCTGGGTTTTGTAAACAGTTTAATCTTTAATTATTATAAACTATGGAAGACAATAAATGATAAGTTTATCTTATCTGCTTGGTTGACGTCAATACGACTTCGTATGAACCACTCGCCAGCTTAAACCCTCAGCGAGCTTCAATCTCTTGCAATATTGTAAACGTAACCACCCAGTCAGCTAGATTCACCCGTAAACTGTGGCCTTATATTGCCAGACATATTTTTGAATATTAGTCAAATGGGCATTCTTACAGGTGTTATCCAAAATGGTGTGCAATTTTTAACAATTTGCACAGTTATTAAGATTTTCATAAGTTTATTTTTTTGTTTTATTGGCAAATATTTATAATTTTAGTTTTTTCAGCAAAAATAAATACTAGCAGTGTATCTCTTCAAACACTTCTTAAAATAAAATAAAAATAAAACAAATAAATAAAAGTAAAAAATAACATTATACCTTGTTTTTATAGTTCTCAGGTTTGAGGTTAGATACTCCAAGAACTTCTAAAACAATCCCACACTCAATGAAAAAGGATACGGGGGTGCTCCCGTACCACAGCTTGGGCTGGGAGGTACGGAAAATCTTTAGTGGTACCCCCAACCCCCATTAGGTCATCATAGATATGGCTGCCATATTAGCATTGCTGCCAACCTATTGATTAATAACGTACTGCGAAGGTCTTAGACAATAAAGGAGAAATTCGAGTTATTAATAATACATTCCAAATTCATGAAAAAGTGAGTAGAAAAGCGTTAGATTAAAATATTAATCTTCGAGCACAAATTCAACTGATAGATTCTTTTGTGATTGTGCTAGAATATTTTATTATCACTGTCAATTGTTATATTATTTAAAAAATTATATTTTTGCTCGTCGTTTCATAATTATTTTTAAGTTCCGTTTTAAAGCCTCCACAACACAATCCCTTATCATTCATAATGTATAAACTATTTCAAGTAAGTAGCTAATAAAAGTTTGACCTCTGTAATTTCTGAAAAATTAAAATTTGAATATTAATATGTTTACGCAATCAAGGGTTTATTAATTTTGCACTACTAAATCTTAGACAGATAAATCGAATGAAGTATTAATTAAAATAACAATAATTGACACAATACACTAAGGTACCGTTTAAGTATGAGGACTGTCCAAAAAGTATTTTACATTTAGGTATAAATAAAAACACCATGTATCATTGTAGTCAGGTCATTGCATCCTGAGCAACATTTTCCTTATTGGGAAAGGTTGTATTCGCTTAGTGCAATACCCGGACTGTATAGCGGATGAGGACAAAAACTCTCACTTAAAAATATTCAGGAGTTTTTGGCTGAAAATTGCCGTATGGGACTAAAAATTGTAGTACACAATAGAAGTTTTAAAATAAATTTTTTTTCAGATTGTTACGTGGTAAGTTTGACAGGCTGTGTTACATTTACGAAAACTGACACGAAGCACACCTTTCAAGCCCAAAATATCTTCATCACAATCTTCCTTGTTGACAATTTTTTGTGAACGATTAAATAACTTGTGAAAATTAAATATTAATTAAGACGGACAAACTGACTAGACTAGACCACGGTAATTCAACGATACAAATAACATTTGGGCTAGAAAAAAACAGTATGAAGATAGAATAATGAGGTTTATGCCATATTATGCGATTGCGAATAACAAAATAATGTAAATTAATAAATGTAGGCTTGCCACCAGGTGGGATTGCAGGGCGTCTGGTCTCTTCTAGTTCCAGAGAGTACCCCCCCCCCCCCGCAAACATTAAAAGAAGGCCAGGAATTCATAATTCTTGTAAGTAGTTTCAGCGGTTGTAGTCACTGTGAAAGTATTAATATAAACAATGTGCTCTAGTTTTCAAATATAGAATAAACCTCGATAATGATAATTAAGTAACTTTAACAATAAGGACTTATCAACTTTAAGTGTCGTAATACGTTAACATTTAATATTACTAATTAATTCACGTCACATGCCACTGGCTAAGGACTAATCTGAGTGGGAAGTAGTTGTGGGAAGGGAATCAGAGGAAGCGTGGGTGCTCAGCTGTTTTTGCTTCAAGTTAACACAAGCAAGCTACACGTGATCGCGAGGTTTGGTGGGGTAGGCTGGCGTGGCGCAGAGTGAACACGAGGGAGGACGATCGGGTGTTTCCGTCAGAGGTCGGGCATGTCCGACACTCATCATTTACAAGGAATGGAAGTCAAGTCACTTCACCAATCCATTGAGTGATAAGGTAATGATTTCTTATTCAGTTTGGTTTCATTACTGTCTGGGACTTAGGATGTTTTAACTTGCACCTAAGTGTGTAGTTTTAATGTGAGTTTATTTGCAATTATGAAGAGACACAGAATCGGCAGCTAAAGTAATAAAAACTGGACCTATTCCTGAGTATGAAGCACCGACTTCGATAACCAGCTATTTCCCTCCGACATCTGGTGCCTGTGAAGACATGAACATAGATGTGTAAAGATACCTAACTTCTTTTGACTTATGTGTAATATCTGACAGTCTGCATGGTAGTGAAAAGGTCGTTGTGACCAATTGGGTTAAAACATAAGATTTTGATCGAACTGTTTGTCCCCGAAAAGACATTTAACTACCCTATAGGTGGAACATAACAATAAGACACTTGTTTCAATAAAGCTGATTAAAAAAGTGGCATTAGCTTGCATATTCTAAGGAAAAAGATAGTACATATTGCAAAAATTGCATTGCTTTTGGTTTTGAATATATTGGCAAAGGAACTCATAAAAATGGGGTTTCTGTTGGCTGCCTTATTTAGAAAATGGAAAGACGCAACAAAAAATTTCAAACGTTCACGCTAATTCAAACTAGCATACATCTTCAAAAAATCACTTCCGAAAACCTCCTCCGGTTGTATAGTGGTCAAGTAAGTGATGTAACTACTCTGCTTGTCATTCAAAGGACCAAGGACAATGAACAAAATCGTGAGTACCTGATCCCCATTGTCGACACCATCATATATTTTTTTAGAGAAAAAAAATCTCTCTTCGTGGTCATCGAGATTGTGAGCCACTATAAAAAAAACTCTAAATAAAGATTGAAAAGTTCAGAACCTTACTTAGATTTTCGTGCTGAAACTGATGAAAATTCAAACAGCATTTAAGTACGTGTGGACGAAAATCATCTTATTTAGGCCATGATGTGAAAAAAGAGATTATTGATGTTTGTGTAATTTTAATGCAAAGAAAACTCATACAAGAGATAAATAGTAGTGATTGTTTTTCAATTCTAGCCGATGACGCAATGGACGTCTTGCTTATGGGAGGAGCAATTTTCGTTATGCATTCGTGACATTACAAAATATTCTAAGCCAGTTCTAAAAGAAGACACAGTTCTCTCTTTTACACAGATCGTTGATTTATCTGCTAAAACATTTTCACAGTCATTTTGCAAATATGTAGTGCATGGGCTTATTGGCCAAGACTATGATGGATGCTCAATATTCAGTGGACATATAACTGGTGCCCATCAAAGATTTCAGCATCTGTATCTAAAGAGTATATTTGTTCACTATACGGCCCACAGGCTAAATTTTCTTTTGAGTGATTCACTTAACGTTCCTTATGTAAGAAACTGTATAGATACTGAAATGATATATCAAGTATTCTTGGAAATAATGTACAAGGTAATGATATATTGAAGACCCATATGTCTATTCTAGTCCCTAAAAGTAGGAAAACTCACCTTTTGGGATTGTGTGAGACTAGGTTCATTGAGCGGAAGGACGCCATCAATAAATTTTTAGAGCTCATTCCAACTATAATAGCCACTCTTCAAGAGTTGTCTTCTTTCTGGAAATGAGAAGAGTATTTTTCATCTCACTAGTTACTTGCGAGTTTTTATTTAGCTTCACTTTGCTCTTATCAAAGTACCTTCAAAAAGTAGAAAGTGATTTATCATCAGTCATAAATCATGCTGATAATATGATAAATACCACACAAAATCTACCTCAAACGTATAAAGAAGGCAAGGCAAATGACATTGAAGCCTTTTCTGAATTATTCAAGAAGGCAAAAGCCTTGATTAAAGATCTCTTTGATACAGAAATAAGTATTCGACCTCTATAAAACCACCCGCCAAAAAATAGAGGCAATAATCCCCCCCACATTAATGCAGAGAATTATAACAGGATAACAATATTCATACCATGTATAGACACGCTGATTTCTGGTCTTGTTTGATGCCAACTTGTTTGGTGCAAACTGCTGTTAAAAGCTTTTGATGCACTGCCACAAAAAAATAATAATAATAATAATAATAAAGATTCAAATTATTTAAATTACTTTAAACTGTTATATGAAGACAGTGAATCACAACCAATTATTGAATCTGAGTATCAACTCGTACTGTGGTGTAGAAAATGGTATGATGTACAAATGTACAAAACAATGAAAATGATAAACCAAAACAAATTATGGCCATCTAGGACAGCTGTGATCAACTATTCTCCCCTAACATAAACTACTCATTGCAGGTTCTCACAACTTTGCCAGTATCTACAGCTGAAGTTGAAAGATCATATTGGTCACTGAAGAAGATAGAAATGTACCTTAGAAATTCCATGAAAAATGATCGACTAGCAGGATTAGCTCAATGACCAAGTTTCCATAACAGCAGTCGAGGTACTTGGCGAGATGGTAAGATTAGGGATGAGAAGAAATTTGTTGTAAGATGAACTCAGAAGCTTACTTGAATACTTCAAATGTTTGAACCAAATTGCCTTTCTAGTTTGAATAAAGTGTTGTTTTTTAATCGTTTGTTTATAGCATTAACTGAATTATTAAAGGCTTTCATACAATAAACTGTTTTCTAAAAGTAGTTTTTAGCCATTATATTTTGCAACTTTCTGAGGGAGCACGTGCGGACCCTCCTTTTTCAGGTGTTTATAACATACCCTCCCCTCTCTCAAATAATTTCTTTGCAAAGCCACTGTCTCCAAGGTAGGTTGTACCAGACACAGGCATGGGAGTATCTTCAGGAAAGAATTCAGCTGATAGCTTGTGTGCAGCCTGTAAATGCTCTCAAACTTGTGAACTTATTGACAGTGCCTGTAGCCAAGAGAAATGAAGCACAACACAGTTTGTCACCAGGCTTACGGAATCATGAGGCTTCACGAAGCCCTTCAAGACTGCTTATCGCCTCGAACAAGAAATAAAATATCAATTAAATTCTTTTTTGGCACATATGAGTTGTTTTATTAATATAAATAATACTTATTGATAACAATTATTTACAGTTAATATAATATATAATTAGTTCACACAAACCTCGTCTCCTGTATATTGTATTCATAAACTTCACACTGTATAACATTTAAATTTTAATCTTATGACGCTATAAAACAACGAAAAATGATAAAAACCTCATGTTTGGATTCAGATTGAATGGAGTTACATCCAAACGTCTCGCAATAACCCCGGCCAGTACATTTTATGAAATAACCATTCAATAAGACAATATGTGTATTCATTGCTAGTTCTGTAAGTACTTTAACTAAGTGTTTAGACTGATATTTAAAATGTTGTGAGCCATTTTATATTTTATGTTTAATAAAATGTTATCGAGTAAAAAAAATGCTTTAAGGAAAACAAACCAACGTGGTTGGGAAGGTCATTAATAGAGTGGTAGAATGATAAGGAATTATGGAATGGTGCCACCCACCACCAATCTGATTCTCACCGCTCACACACACTGCACAGCACGGCTGACGTCGCACTCTCCAGAGGGGCCTCCCACGTAGTTGATAACGTGTCTGTTGGTAGACCGGATTGAAGGTGAAGTACAGCTATCAGTAGAGGTGCAATTCACAAAAATAGTCACTGATATGTGGGGGCGGTGTAAGAAATGAAGCACAGTACAGTTTGTCACCAGTCTTACGGAGACGTACAATATTCATGATATGACACAATGGTAGGAGACGGAGAGGCAGAAGTGGGCAAGAACCTCTAGAAAGTAGTTTCATGAAGCCCCCAAGACTGCTTATAAGAATGCTCGTGCGGTATGTGGATGAGAGCTCATCCTGGGAGTAAAGATCAATGACTACGATATTGCAAAAGAAAACATACAAAGTAGGTTACAAAATACAACTGTACAAAATATTCAGTTAACAAAGTAGGTTGTCTCTTAAAGCAACACAAAACACCAAGACAATGACAGAAGAACAAAACAATAAAATGAAGTAATTGTGGAACAAATTTCTGAAAGAAAATATTTAGTCTGCAACCAAAGTGGATTCAATGAAAGAGCTGAAAGGAGTGGGTGCATATGATTGTGCAACTCTTTATGACATTTTAAACTATTATTGCAACCTTTGTAGGCTTAGGAAGATGAATAAATTATCAATTAAATAAGTTTTTTTGTATAAAAAGTGAGTTGTTTTATTAATATAAATAATACTTATTAATAAAAATTATTTACAGGTGATATAATATAATATATTTACAGGGTGATGGGCATATCACCCTCGTCTCCCCTATATTGAATCCATAAACTTCACTCTTACATTTGACTTGGTTTTCTGCATCTTATGACTCACAGGAGTCTAAATTGAAACATCCATTTCACAAAATTACACTGTACAACAAAGAAAAATGATAAAACCTCACACCAGTATGGATTTAGATTAAATGGAGTTACGTCCAAGCATCACACAATAACCTCCAGTGACTAAAGATCAAAACGTAATCAATTTTCTGGACATGTCTCATATAATGTATTTGATATTTTTTTATTTTCTATCTATTACTTGCTTTCCAGAATGCATGCAACACAAGGTGTTTTAATTTGTAATTTTTTGAATTCCAAAAATATTTTATTTATCTTTACATAATGGATCCCTTTGTTATTCAATATGTTTTTTTATATCTTTTAAATCGTCATCATGTTCCATATTTTTTAACTAAATTGCTTAATATTTCTTTGATCTCACTATCCCTGAAACCTAAATAAATTTTATTAAAAAAATCTTAATATATTTCTCTCTATATTTCTCAACTTAATTTTGACTATCCTTTTGTGTAGTTATCAATAGTATATCTGCTGGGATGTGCAACTTTTTAAGAATGTCAGTGCTTTACGATCTGTTCTTACTATTACTTTGGGATGTCCTATCAAGTATGACCTACATTTTTTATAATGTCGTAATGATCGTATAAAATGTTTGTGCTTGTGTTAATTCTTTGCTATAAGATTGTATTACTTATTCTTCATTGTTCTCCAATTGGTAAATGATTTACAGTAAATGATTTAATTGTCCTAACAAATGACTATAATTAGTTTGAAACTGCATAATATAAGCAATCATAAACCATTAAACTTTGCAATTCTTCAGTATTTGTAGGTCGTTTAAAATTTACTATCTGTTCAATTTAGTTTTATCCCTTCTGCTAAAATTACAAATCATAAATAAAGTATTTATTTTCTTAAGAACTGTGATTTCTTCAATTTGACAGCTATCCCTCCTTCTTTTAACCTGCTTAAGACCTAATCTACATGTTTAAGATGTTCTTAATTTGATTTTTAAGTGATATTATGATTGTGATATTATATATGATTTTAATATATCATCTGCTTATGTGGTTACAAATTCTTTAACCAAATCTGTGGTCAAATTCTTCCCTCTAACCCGACTTTTGAGATTATTTCTTTAATTTTTATCTCTACCTGCTCATCTAATTATCTCTATCAGCCTTAACCCCCTCCTCCAATTTCTTTAAGTCTTTAAGTTTAAGATTGTTAAAATATTTGTTTAACTCTTCTCTTATTTCCTTTTCAACTTCTGCTATCTTAACAAAACACACCTCTCTTATTTAATTTATATTCTGTTTTAATTGTTCACTAATTTTCTGCATTTCTATCTTTAATTCCTCATTAATTAAATTTATTTTTTTATATAAATCCTCAATATTTTTATTAAAATCTGTAGATCTCATTTAGGCCTTTCACCATATCTGTCATCAATTAAAAATAGGTTATCATCCCTAGTTCTTTCATTGTTATAGGGACTAATGGACCTATTAGTAGGAATCACTCTTATTGCTTGTTTATCACTTTTTCTCTGATAAATCTCTTTAATCAATAATCGATACCTCTTCCTCACTTTGTGTTTTATTTTCAAAAAGGACGACCATCCCAAAAATGCAGTATCTCCTGAACTAAGCAAATCTAGTTCTAATGGCACAAACAATGGCAAGCTACTTTGTTATCCAGACTCTCTTCCGTTTTATTAGAGTTAATTAAATATTTAAAACAGAAAAGAAAACATGTATTAAATTACATTTTTTATTTTAATGCTAATTTGGCCTATTGTTTTTTGATATGCAATTCAATAGCCTAATGACAGTATTTATGGTTTAATAATATAATTTTTGTTTAACTTAGATTTTAATTTTATTTCAGCCTAATAACTTTTTAATATTTAGTTTTAATAGCCTATTTGCAAGCATTAATAATCTATGTTCCACAACTTATATAACTATATACCAACTTATTATTTACCAATAAACAAATACCTGAAAACACAATTATTATTAATAATAATAACACAAGATCTTAATATAAAATTTTACAATAGCCTATTGAAAGTCTGTTCCCAGTTGTGTCGATTTGTGCTCTCCAGTTAGTAGGTGTAACGTGTCTATAGTAGGGTTATCTTCTATAAACCAATTACAACTATTTTTGTTTTAGTATAAGAGCGATCAATTGTGTTCTGAACTTATAACCCTTTATTTTAACAATGCACAAGTTCCAATGGAATTCAATAATCAAACTCAGTATAAAATAATAGTAATTTTAATAAGATTTAAAATTAATAATACAGCAACGCCAAGCTATCCTTCTTTACTTTTAATTTATTCTCAATTATTTCTTATTTTTAACCCATCAAAAGTTCACAAGTCCAGTCTTAAAATTAACAATCAATCAATCATTCAATAATTGTGTCCTTCAAGTTCTCAGTGCTAATGTATTCAACACAAACTCAAAATAAAAATCTTCATTAAACTTCAAAATAAAATAATCTTCTTCAAATATATAAAATGAAACAAATAATAAAATAAGACTTCTTCTCAAAATAAAAATCAAACAAATCAAGGTAATATTAATAATTAATATATCAACAAAGACAATGTCCAACCAGTTAAACTCAAAATTGTATCAATTTCAAACTACTTATTTTCTGTAAATTTCCAATTTACAAATTATTGAATTATCCAGAATTGTCCGCTTGGCTTTGAATGTTAAATTTAGCAACTTGTTAAAAAGTATATAGAATCTCAGAACATTAAATAAATTTTCTTTTTTAGTAGGCTATTCCTGATTAAACCAAATTGAACAGGAAAATATCATCAAGTAATTTTCTATTTCAATATTAAATTCTAACTTTCACAGTACCTCACACATCTGCTGAAGACTTCACCAAGTAACCAAAATGACTATTATAGATTAATTAATTTGAACTTGAGACTTTAAATTTTGAAAAGAAATTTTAATCTTAAACTCAACCTTCTTCCCGAAAAATCAATACGGCAAGAGTAGGCTATCACTTTACACGACTTCTCTCTCTGAGCACACAGCAAAGAATCCCCCGAAAACGTGGTTGAATCCACCGGAAGGATCTAGAAATCCCTCCCACCATCTAACCAACCTAACATTGGCCTAATCAAAATTGAGCAAACACAATGTCTGAATTGGATGGTACCTATCCAACCCAGACCTGTAACCTATGCTCAATACCTAGTTACAAAAGGAAGCTTCTAGCATTCCTCGAACCCGACTCAACAAGAAATTCAGCACTGCTCAAAGGATAACAATCTTACAATTCACTTATTATAATTCACAATTCTCTTAATAAAAATATAAAGATTCCTATAAATAATTAAATAATATAGGAAGCATCCTATAGTAGGCATCAATCTTTTGTGTACGATCGGTTTTAGACCTCGCTGATTAGTGTAAGATCGATGTGAGTCGGTAGGCACACGTTGGTTGCGACACTAAACAGGATCGGTGTGTCGCCGTCTAGCCCAACTAGTTTTAGTAGTTTGAATGTGACTGGTTATTTTATGTCATGGCCTCAAATGTAGCCACTTGAAGTGAGTCGATTCTGTGGGATATTGTTATTACCACACGTTGTCTGTGCGAACATAGAGTTCGTGGGTTTGTAACATTAATTAAATTTAGATAACTTTACTGTGTTCTGATAAGTTTATAATAAGTCAGTATGAAAGAAAGTTTATATTGTGAATTTCGTATTCGCTTGTGATAGATCATGTTTAAAGTCTCAAATGTAGATAAGAGTTGAATTATTCACCTATTATACTCAGCACTTGATGTACGAGGGCTATCCAGAAAGTAACAGACGTTTTGAAATAAAAAATTAACTAACTAAAATAGGAACATTTTATTAAGGCTATTTTTTCATAATAATCCCCGTTCAAATTGGGACATTTATCATAAAGTGACACAATTGTTTCGATTCCAGATTTGTAGAAATCTGTCACCTGAGGTCTTAACCACTGATTAACACCAGCGTGAAGTTCAGCGTCACTATCGAAGTGCTGCGTTGCGAGCCAGGTCTTCATCGCTGGAAAGAGGTGGTAGTCGCTTGGTGCCAGATCTGGACTATTAGGCGGATGATCAAACACTTCCCAATAAAAATCATCCAAGACTTGCCGTTTACAATTGGCTGTATGGGGACATGCATCATCGTGGAAAAACAAAATTTTCGAGCTCAATTTTTCCCTACGCTTGATTTGTATTGCTCGCCGAAGCTTCTGCAATGCTTCACAATACCTCTCTGTGTTGATTGTTAATCCTCGTTCAAAGAAATCACACCCTTAGCATTCAAAAAAAAAAAAAAAAAAAAAAAAAAAAACAGTTCTATAATCTTTCTCGCTGACAGAATTTGGATAAATTTCTTCTTTTTTTTGGAGAAAGTGTGAGCCCCATTTTATAGACATTTTGCTTTATAATTGACATCCTTCACCAATGTTTCATCACCAGTAATGATACGTTTGTTTCCAATTGTCGAGACGTTTGTTTCCATGTTTGTCGTATTCATAAAGGAAAGTTAACTGTGCAGCAAGTCTTTGTTTTTTGTGATCGTCCGTAAGGATTTTTGGAACCTACCTGGCACAAAATTTGTGGTATCCAAGCTTCCCTACAACAATTTCAAGAAGTAAACTTCGTGAAATTTGTGGGAATGTTCCGAGAGTTGTCATTGTGAAATAGCAATTTTCACGAACTTTGTCACTGATTTTCAACATCAAATCTTGTCACTAGGTTAGGCCGACCGCTACGACTGTCTTCATGAACATTGGGTGCGGCCATTTTTAACTGCCTTACTCTGCTTTCACTATTATTCCATTTCCATAAACTGCACACAGTTGGCCATAGGTTTCTATTGGTTTATGGTTTTTTGCCAACAAAAACCTTATCACTGAACGCACTTCACAAGTAGTGGGATTTTCAATTGCAGCAGCACACATTTTAATAAAGCACAGTGAGAAAAGTAAAAGAGATACACACTGCACGACTACAGCTCGATGCGTACTGTTCACCAAATTCTTCAACTGAATATGTTAACACGTGGTTATTGAGTCCACCAAATTTACTTTATAATTACTGTGAGTTACGATTGCTTACAAGACAATGTTTCATTATACATTTCAATAAATGTACTGTAATTCATTTTAAGATCACAATAAAGAATACATTTCGAGAGGAATTTAGCTATTCCTATATACTCATATAACTATGGTATATGCTTCTACCACGAAAGCCAAAGAAGGAAGGAGAGTGATGCTGGGCGACGGAGGTAGATCCCTGCACTTTTAATCTCGGACCCAAACTACTAAGCTTAAATGTTAATGTCTTTTAATGCTGTTCACAAAATATGATTTTTTGCAACAATCTGATTATTACAATTTAATTATTTGAATTTATTCAAATATAAAGTTAATTTATCTTCTCTCTATTATTTGTTTTAACATTCGAATGATTTGGTTTCACAGTTAACAACAAGCCTATTTTTTTCTTTTTTTCCTGAGGGAAAGAGATTGTCCCCGAACTTAGCCCTAAAAGGACCTTTATGCCTCCCTTACTTATATTTGTTTCCTCAGAATCTGAGACTTACAGAAGCCGATCAGATTTGAGGGCTCCTGTTCTCTGATGTCCTTGGGGCTGAGGATATATGCCCCTAGAAATCTTTTCCGAATTATTGATATGGCAGGACAGTTTAGCCATATATGCTCCGCTGATTCCTCTGCTTCTCGGCAGAGTGTGCATTCATCAGTATGGCTAAGGCCCACTTTCATGAGGTGTTTCCTAAGGGAGCCATGTCCTGTCAGAATCAGTATTATCATTCTTATATCCTCCTCACTGTGATCTAGGAAAGATGCCCTCCTTTAGCATAAGGAGAGATAAACATTTTTGATTGTCTTAATCCTGAGGCTCTACTCCAATTAAAGTACGAGTATCTTGTCTCCTTTCCCCAATCTTTTACAAGAGCTTTGCTGTAGGAGAAAGCTATCCCTCAACCCAGCTCTGGCCCCACCATAAAGGACTCTGCTCCCTTTTTGGTGAGGGTATCTGCTTTTTCATTACCATAAACTCCAGAGAAATAGTGTTTTTTTCTTAGCCAGTTCTACCAGAGTATTCTTGCATTCCCAGCTTTTGAATAAAACGAAGATATCAAGTGCCTTCAGTGCAGTTTGACTGTCAGAAAGTATTACATATTTGTATGAGTCTTCTGGCGCATGATTCTATTCTATGACTTCCACTTGGAAGACCTTAGCGTGTTTTCCCAGGGGCACTCTAGGTTAACTCTTGGTCCGTATATTGTGAATCGCGCCCTAGAGTCAATGCGTGAACCATCTGTGTAAAACTTCTCGAATCCTTTTGTAGGGTAGGCCTCCTTTTTAATCCATTTCTTCCTTCCTACAATAGAGACTGTAACTTACTTACATTAAAACATAAAACCAATATTTAATACTTTTATTTTTTGTGAGGCCTTTCGATATCAAGGATATCTTCTTCAGACACATCACAAAAGTAAATACAAAAAGTAAATTTGATTTTAATAATAGTTAAACATATGTGATTTAATATTAATTTGTCCTGTGTGGCGTAGTATGTAAATACAATTAAATTATTAATGGTATCATACTATATAAATTTTGAATGTTATTTTTGTAATCTTCGTTTTAGTAATATTGAATTTTGTATTGGTCCATCTTCTTGATTTAATAAATCTTCTGTGTTTGTTTGATTAATGTAATATGACTCCCATGCATTTAAATATCTTGGAGTGTTTTAATAGTTTTAGGTTTTTCTGTGATATAGTGTGTCCAGTATTGATACAGTGGTGTGCGACGGCCGGTTTTTCTTTTCTGTTGAATTTAATGTGGGAGCAATGTTCTTTATATCGTGTATGAATTTTTCTTCTTGTTTGTCCAATGTATGTTTTGTTGCATAGAGACATATATAGAGACTGTATATGGTTTTCCAATCGAATATTTCTTAACCATTGCTTCTGACATGTTGGTTAGTATTTCAGGTTCAGGAAATTCCTGGGTTATTTTCATCTGACCTTCTGAGAAAGTAGTCTATATTACCTTTGTACCTAGAAACTTCATTGCGCTTAGAGTGGCTGCCCTCATCACCTCCTACTAATTGATAAATTAAACCATTTATTAAGTGAAGAGGCTCCAGATGTAGTTGTTTTAACAGAGCATGGACTGAAAGATGACGAACTAAAAAACACAGTATTAGACGGATACAAACTGATAACCAGCTTCTGCAGAAGAAACCACTTAAAAGGTGGAGTCACAATCTATGCCCAAAACGATGTTGAACCCCATACTGAGAGTACGAGTACACACTTACACATCACAGAACTAATATGTGAGCTCTCAATGGTCAAGATAAAGACCAAACACAAAGATGTCTGTATCTTGGGAATCTACAGACCCCCTAAAGCCAACCTTGAAGATTCTCTTAAAATACTATCAGAAGGCCTAGACGAGATTACACTCTGGAACAGCGAGATCATTATTGTTGGAGACATCAACGTTGACAACCTTGAAAAAGCATCAAACCCCAATAAAACTAAGCTAAACGAATACCTGGCAAACTACAACATACAAAAACTAGATATAGGAACCACAAGGAAAACTTCAACATCCGAAACCTCTATCGACTGTGTTTGCACAAATATTGACCAAAAAGACATCCAGGTCAATATCGTAAACACAGGAATATCCGATCACAAAGCCCAATTATGTGTTGCCACCATCGCTCTTGAAAAACCAAAGCCAACTATGGTGTACAAAAGACTTTTTACAGACCGAAAACTGGAAGACTAAAATTGCTACTTAAGGAACAGAGGTGGTATGGGATATACTCGGCAAGCAGTATAAACACATCCTACAATACCTTTCTTTCAATAACATTCTCACCACAAACATGAACACTGCATGTCCTGTCACGAAAAGAAAAAATAACGGAATGAAGAAGCATAAGTACAAGTCTCATAGCAGAGCAGGAAAACTATCTTACATCAGGCCAAGAAATGCACAAACAACGAATGGTTGAGAAGAAAGAGATTACGATCTGAAGATAAAACAACTTAGAAAGGAAGCAACAGCATACAGAGTAGAAAACGCTGACAACAAGAGCAAGGAACTATGGAGGATAGTCAACAGCGAAAGATGCACCGGGAATCACAGAACCCCAGCAATTTCAACACTCAATACCAATGGAAAGATTATTCGTGACCCCAACATCATTGCTCATGAGTTCAACACATTCTTTGTTAATATAGCTGCCACAACCTTGGCCAAAGCAGGGCAGACGGGCACTGAAAGGAGAACTGTCAACCATATACACGAAGTAGGCAGTGGCGTAGCGAAGGGGGGGTCCAGGGGGTCCGGACCCCCCGAAATTTTAAGACATTAAAAAATGAAGCATGGAGCAGGAGAAAAAAGGACAGTTATCATTACTCTTGTCTACAAACATTAAATGGATTGATTTAATTGATTAAAGTGACCGTCGTTAAAAATATAATTGCCCTTTCGTTTAAATCATAAAGTATCAAACGATACTTTTGGGCTCGGCCTTTCGGATAGTGTAGTGTAATCACGGTATTTCTATAGGGCGCGGTCACGTGACGTCGCAAAGTAACCTGAATCGTAACACGGCGAACAGTTTAAATTAGCGATCACTTCGTTCAAATTCGTCTTGGGGACGTAAAATGACCGCTTAGAATTAAGCTACGACGTTGATTTTAGGTGTCACTGTAGACGTGTATATAACTATCAAAACAAAAAAAAAAAAAATTAAAAAAATCACTTTTGGTCGGAAATACATTTTTGGTTGAAAAACTCTACTGATTAGGACTTCAACTAATTTGGACTTCAGTGATTGAGGTAAAAGTGGTATTTTCGGTTGAGTTAGGACGTCGATTTTTGTTATCATTAAACTGTACACTGTACCTATATAATTATCGAGAAGAAAATCACTTTCGGTCGGTAAATACCGAAGACAAGCTCTCTACAGATTCAAGTTTTAACGATTTTGGATTTCACTGGTTTAGTGGTTGAGGTAAAAGTGGTACTTAGAATTATGTTAGGACGTTGATTTTAGGTATTAATTCAAGGCCGACTAATACATATATAATTATCGAGAAACAAAACAATAAAATCACTTCCGAACGGAAAATACCGAGGAAAAGCTCTCTACAGATTCAAGTTTTGACGATTTTGGATTTCACTGGTTGAGATATAAGTAGTACTTATAATTATGTTACGACATTGATTTTAGGTATTAATTCAACGCCGACTAAAAAATATATAGTTATAGAGAAAAAACTAAAATAATCACTTTCGATTGGAATATACTAAGGAAAATGAAATAATACCTCAGTCAGTGAAATCCAAAGTAGTCGGAACTTCTTATCAGTAGAGTTGAATTAATACCTAAAATCAACGTCCTAACATAATTCTAAGTACCACTTTTACCTCAACCACTCAACCAGTGGTTTGGACAGTGAAATCCAAAATCGTCAAAACTTGAATCTGTAGAGAGCTTTTTTTCGGTATTTTCCGACCGGAAAGTGATTTTATTGTTTTTTTCTCGATAATTATATATGTATTAGTCGGCGTTTGAATTAATACCTAAAATCAACGCCCTAACATAATTCTAAGTACCACTTTTACCTCAACTACTCAACCAGTGGTTTGGACAGTGAAATCCAAAATCGTCAAAACTTGAATCTGTAGAGAGCTTTTCCTCGGTATTTTCCGACCGGAAATGATTTTATTGTTTTTTTCTCGATAATTATGTATGTATTAGTCGGCGTTGAATTAATACCTAAAATCAACGCCCTAACATAATTCTAAGTACCACTTTTACCTCAACTACTCAACCAGTGGTTTGGACAGTGAAATCCAAAATCGTCAAAACTTGAATCTGTAGAGAGCTTTTCTTCGGTATTTACCGACCGGAAGTGATTTTATTGTTTTTTTCTCGATAATTATATATGTATTAGTCGGCGTTGAATTAATACCTAAAATCAACGTCCTAACATAATTCTAAGTACCACTTTTACCTCAACTACTCAACCAGTGGTTTGGACAGTGATTTTTTTCTCGGTAATTATATAGTTAGTCGAGTACAGTTTAATGATAACAATAAATCGTCGCCCTAACTCAATCAAAAATACCACGTTTACCTCAATAACTGAAGTCGGAAGTAGTTGAAGTTCTAATCATTAGAGTTTTTCATGTGTATTTTATTTCCGACCGAAAGTGATTTTTTAAATTTTTTCCGATAATTATGTACTCGTCTACAGTGTAATGACACAATAAACCGTCATTATAACTCATTCATAAATACCTCAATCAGTGAAATCCAAAGCAGCCGAACTTCTAATCAGTAGAGTTTTTCCGGTGCATTTTCCGACCGTTAGTTTGATCTGTACCCGAGCAACGCTAGAAAATTGCCCTCCTTTTCTAAAGGGTTTTCGGCCGTCAGTGGCCCAATGTCCCCGAAGGGGTATTTCATTTTCTCCACAGAATATAATTGTGTCAATTATACGCTTGAGTGAAGCTCTGTTTTGTTGTTCTTCTTTCTTATACAGTGAATGCAACATCATATTCGTGCCTTCTACTCGGCCAGAAGCGAACTTCGTAAAGTTTCTGTAGCTATACAAGAAAATTTGTGGCACTAGAGTTGCTGTGAGAGTTGAATTTGCCTATTAAATGTTTCCACTTTCTATAAGCGTAGTTACTAAAGCTCCATATTTTTGGTATTTACCTTTTGCCAGTGAACTCATTGGCAAATAACACACAAAACGTCCCCCGGATCCCCGGTTTCGGACCCCCCCCCCGAACGAAATTTCTGGCTACGCTACTGGACGTAGGCGACTTAGTACTCTAACCAACGAACGAAGAGGAAATCAGGAATATCATCCTATCCATGAAGCCAAAGTCATCATATGGATATGACGAGGTCTCCAACAAATTATTTCGTCACTGCATGGAAGAACTTATACTCCTGCTTGTACATATTGTAAATGGGTCATTCAGAGAAAGCACATTCCCAAAAAGGCTGAAGATCAGCAAAGTGTACCCGAAACTAAAGAAAGAAGACACCACTCAACTAAACAATTATCGACCCATCTCTCTCAAGCCTACCGTTTCCAAAGTTCTGGAAAGAGTAGCCTTAGCCAGACTAATAAAGCATGTCGAGAGGTATGGGCTACTAACTAACTACAGCGCAGCATGGGTTCACCAAATGTCGATCCACTAATACAGCAATCATAGACCTTGTGGAGGCAATGATTGATCACATCGAGGAAGGAAACACTGCCACAGGAATATTTTTAGATCTAAGCATAGCCTTCGATTGCCTAAGCCAGCCTCATACTAGAAAAGCTAAAGTTAATAGGTGTTAGGGGAACTGCTACCGACTGGTTCTCCAGCTATCTCAGTGACAGGTCCCAAATGGTAGAAGTCCAACACAAACTAAACACCAAGATCACAACAGTCAGGTCCAAGCCTCTGCCTATCAAGAGTGGAGTACCGCATTGCTCAGTACTGGGGCCAGTACTCTTTATACTCTTCGTGAACGACATGCCCTCCCAACTTGAAGAGTTCAGCAAAGTTCACATGTACGCAGATGATACCATCCTCACTCTTAGGGCAAAGACACCGGACAACCTTGACATACAATCCTTCATAGCATACAATATGGCCGTACAATACTGTCAACAGAACGACTTAGTCGTCAACAAAGGAAAATCTCAACAGATAGTGATTGGCAAGGAAAAAGAGGGTGTAAGTGGAGTGCCAGAGCTTGCAGTATGCTACGAAGTAAAGTAACTTGGTGTCACACTTGATGAAAACCTTAGCTGGGCTAGGCATGTTGACACTGTATGTAGTAAGTTAAGCTCTGGGCTCTATGTCCTTAAAAGAATGAGATAGATCTCAGATGACAAAACTGTAAGGACAACTTATTTCACCCTTTTTGAGACGCATTTGAGGTATGGCCTTGCAGCCTGGGGCAACTCGTCAGGAGGCAATCTACAGAGAGTGCTCATCCATCAGAAGAAAGCAATAAGAGTGATGGCAAGACTGGGCTTTAGAGACTCGTGCAGAAATGCTTTCAAGGAACTACGCATATTGACAGTTGTGGGACTATATATTCTTGAAACCACGATCTATGCAAGAACAAGCAACCTTGAAAGACGAGGCAATATTCTCCACCAGACGAGGTATGGAACCAGGAACGCTGGAACTTATGACCTACCTGCCCACCGCCTTAACATCTTCAAGAAAAAGCCATCATATATTGGTGCAAAGTTCTGGAATTTGCTGCCAGCACATTTCGCCCAACTAGACATCAAATCCTTCCGAAGAGGACTTATGAACTGGCTGATGGACCGCCCATTTTATTCGGTGCAGGAGTTCCTGAGGTGGAAGGAGGACTACAACCCCTAAACTGGAGGACGAAGATATCAATCGCTCTGAAAATGCTACACACACACACACACAAATATACCTTTTGTAACACATACACACACAAAAATGACAATTGTACTGATCTTGACGATTATGTTCAAATAAACAATGTCTTATGTCTTACCCTAGAGGAGTGTATCCCAGGACCGCTTCAAGTGCCAGGGTTGTACAGGAGCTCATCGCTCCTGTGATGCTTACGCAAGCTAGTCTTTGAAGACTCTGTAGCCTCTTGGCAGTTGTTTTTTGTTCTACTTTCGGCCACCACACTACTGCAGCATATGTGACCAAGAGCATATTACAACAAGACTATATTACTAGAATTGATTTGACAGTGTCCACCCACCAATTTGCCGCAAACTCGTTTGTAATTTGAACTGCGTAATGCTGATCTGTTACATTCAACTTCCATTTTGTTTCTAATATACATAAGTGATATTTGTAATCTTAATTTTTATGGTATCGTCTTTATATGCAGATAGCTCCATATTATGTTGCAAAGGAAGCAACTGGATACAGGTAAAATACAAAATTGGTGACACTAAAGCACTTCAATGCTGGTTTACAAATAACCACCATGCTGCTGAGTCCAGAGAAAACTAATTACATTAAAATCCTGCTTACCCGAGGTAAATGGGACCCAGACTATCTCGAAAAGGAAAACCTCGGATAATCCTGAGACAATGTTGAAATAGGTTATAAATAACAACAAATACGTTGAATTGTAACGACAGTATTATATATGTGCCAAATTCGTATTTACACTTAATTACAAACAGTTATTATATAGTATACAGTAATATAGAAAATATCAAAAAATCTTTAGGTTGTGAAAAAGTCTGATTGATTTTTGGACTAACCTCTTTCCCAGTTTGGTCATCGTGATGTAACGCCATTGCTGCTGTGTTAGAAGGTCAAGTGGAGTGGACTCCTCTGCCAAAGTTTTAGTCACAGCCTACGAAAATTTAGCCCAGTTTCATCGAAGTTAAATATTTGATCAGATATTAGACCAGACTTCAAAACAACTGCTGCCAATTTATTTAGAAATTCTATAGTTTATGAAGAATCTGCCGATAATTTTTCATCAACAATATTCTGCTGTCCAATTCCGAGCCGTTTGTTCCACCTGTCTAACCATCCACCATTGGCTGTAAAAATGTCATCGTCATCCTTAAACTTTCTATGAAATTCTAATGCCTTTGCTTGTAGTATTATGCCTAGCAACAGCCAAAGTACAAATTCACAGATCGATATAGCCGCTAGTCACACGAATTATCTTATTATTGTACTGCTACTGCTTGGTCTATAAAAACACATTTTTTATCTTTGGAGGCCTTGGTTAATCAAGACTCGGATAAGCGGGATTTTACATATGAATTTTAGTTTGGGAAGGAACACTGGTGGTGTATCATTATACTGATTGTGTCATCATTTCAAACTGCCACTCAGGGTGTGCTTAATTGAAAAAATTGGAAATATGAAACATCAAGGAATGATTTTTGACCAAGGATTAAATTGGAATTTGCATATTTCAAATATGAAATCTAAAAGGAATGTATTATGGTATTTTTTCTCTCTTAGATCACTTAGATCAGCTTGACATTTACTCAAAATTTCTTGTTTCCTAGGAAATTCTGATTTTGTTATTCACTCTACACAAAATAACTTTAAAATTTATCAAACATATTGAATAGTTGGAAATTAACCTAAATAATCTTCATATTGGTTCAGGTTGATCATCCTCGCACAAACCGTGAATCTGCAAACCAGTGAATCTGAACACAGGAAATAATTACGTCTTCTACACTTATATTTGCAAAATTGCATTTGTAATCAGTGTCTAATAACAAAGCAACAACAGAATTCTGCAGCTCACAACTAAACAAAAGCAAACAACATACCTAACCTCCCATTTATCAGCTGACAAATGTTTTTCTTAATGATGTCAATTTTGATTTTGCATGGCTTGATTGGTTAATTTTATTGTTAGTATTAATGTATTAGCCTTATAAATTTGGCTTTTTATGGAAGAAAATGGAAATATATTATTGTATCAATATATCATCGTCTCATATACTAAGTGGCATAACTGCCGTAATTTGTAAATAAATGTGATGAATGGCCATAAAAATAATCCATTTGGAATTGTGAAGGTACAAAAAATCTTCTGGTGATTGTGACAAGTATTTTGAGGTTTATTACCTGGTAAGCGTAGCAGTTGATGCTGCCTGATTTATGCAGCAGTTCCAAATCAGACGACAAAGATAGAAACACTATTTGTTCAACAACTGTGGGAATAGTCAAATAACAAAACTATTTTGATTCTTTGTTTGAAATTTGGTTTTTGCAATGGAAGGATTGTGAAGGAAACAGGATTTTACTGGACATTTACCAGCAATCAGTGATACAATATTTTGATGTTGTAAGCAATAAATTTATTTTTTTGAATTTTTAACTGATTAATAGCATAAATTAAAGAAATACATAAAGTTATCTGATAGCTTTAAAAATCTAAATAAATGGCTTACAATAGGTTGTGTTCTTAGTGACCATTTTGACATAAAACAAAATAACAAAAAATATATGAATCATATCATATATGAATTAACATACACCAGACTTATACGGTTCTAACTTTTTTGAAATGGCGATTCAGATACACAATCTGAGCTTTGCTCTCAAGTTGTGCAAGTTCTTGAACAGTTGGAGCCATTTGAGCAACGTGATTCTCATATCCAGACCCTGAAACACAATAATAGTTTATTTAGAATATGTTAACTTGAGATATCCCTGTTCTTTGTAGGGAGGAATTCTAGTCATATTTGATAGTTGGAACCAGCTGGAAAGGTAATTTACAATGTTGATTTAGTAAATTTAGTTGCTTGAGAGAGTGGATTACTTTTTTAGATCCAAGTTGTCCTTGAACCATTTTATATCAGCTTCTGTTAATTCTGGAGCACTTCCCTCCACTAACTCATTCATCCAGCATCTATTTATTTCTGTTGCATCAAAATATTACAGAGATACTTTCAAACTTAACCCTGAGGATTCCAAATATCTGACATTTGGATTCTCAAATGTAACTTCCTTAGTTTGATAATCCACACAATTATCAAACATCTTCAACTTGATATTATTCTCGACTGTATCAGTTACTATTAAAGATTATAAAAAAAAAAAAAAAAAAAAAAAAAAAAAAAAAAAAAAAAAAAAAAAAAAAAGAGCTGCTCCACAGTCAATGCAAGTTTTACATGTTTTTTCCCACCATGATCAACTTGAGCCGGGGCTCAGTTTGGACATTTTTGTCTATTATTTTTCCCACCTCGGCCACTTTTGTCTGTCGGTGGGGGAGTGACCGTATTGATTATTTTCTGCCTGGATGGACTGTTTAGTCGAGGTCAGGTAGTTGACCTTGACTGTTTACTGACCAGCTGTTTACCGGCAGCGGCTACTGTTCGGAGCGGTCGGACACGTTCGGCAGAAGCGACTTGATTCTCTGCTCGTCCTGATGCCCATGGCTGGCTAATTCTACGACTTTCGGCAGGGTCCCCGTGAGTGCCGTCAACAGACTGGTGCGGCGAGTCTGCCCAATGGTAACAACACTGGTAAACCAACATTGAATGCCCGCGCCCTGCCAGCGCTACTGTAACGTCCTCCAACTGAACTGACTGTGCTTCAATTCCTATCGAACAAGGTTGGAGCTAAAATGTTTTTCTTTCTTCTTTTACTGGACTTGAGAGGATCGGGTTTTATGGAGCGCTGCCAGATATTATATCTGGAGGAGGGCCAGTGTTAATATTAACTAGTAGTCTATTTATTTAGTTTAGTGACATGATCTGAAGGGGAGGATTTCATATTTAATTCGGATTCGTGGAGGCAACTAAGCCCCCGCCTCCTTCGAAAATCGGCTTTAAATATTTTTTTTTAATTTTCGGCTACAAACTTGAAACCAAATTACCTTTTAAAAATAGTGGGCCGAGAAATTCTACTACCTTTTCCCTCCCCTCAGTTCATAATAATTACCAGTTAAAAATTTTTCCTACATGCCGTACCTGAAATTATGTTATTTATATACCAAATTTCTATTTATTATGTTATTTACGAGGGTCGTCCATAAAGTAACCGCCGTTTGGGCGTGGCGTGATAAGTAGTGGGAGTAGCGCCGCCATTCTCACATCGGTGTGTGCACAGCCGTTCAGTACGCTTCTAGCTGTGCAAGGGAGAGCATCGTGCGATCGCGCGTTCTCTTGTTACAACGTAAAAACATGAGCGCTATGATAGAAAATCCCGCCAAGTGTGAAATACGTGATGTAATAAGATTTCTGTGGTCGAAAATTTACACAGCAGCTGAAATTCATCGTGAATTGAGTGCGGTGTATGGCCCAAACATTATGAGGGAAGGTGTAGTCCATCAATGGGTTTGTTTTTTAAAAAATGGAAGAACGAACGTTCACGATGAAGACCGGAGTGGTAGGCCATCTCTCGTCAGTGATGACTGGGTAAACAAAGTGGATGAGAAAATTCGCAAGAACCAGTCGCTTCACAATCTCGGAACTTTCGGATCATTTTCCTGAAACCTTTTACTGTGAAACCTTAAAATGGCTACGACGAGCGATTCAAAACAAGCGTCATGGTCTTCTGACATCTGGTGTTGTGTTCGTCCATGACAACGCCCGCCTTCATACAGCTCAAAGAACAACAGAACTTTTGGAAAAGTTCAAATGAGACATTTTTGACCCACCGCCCCTACAGCCGGACCTGGTTCCCAGTGATTTCTATCTTTTCCCGCACATGAAGCGGTGGCTTGCATCTCAGAGGTTTGCGAGTGATGAAGAGCTTCAAAACGCTGTGACAGGTTAGCTACGTTCTCAGGCGGCAGATTTTTTAAAAGACAGAATTTCAAAAAACTGTTAAAAGATATGATAAGTGCTTGAATTTGTATGGTGAATATGTAGAAAAGTAGAGAAAAGCTGTAGTTTTAACATTTATATAATAAACTTTTTGTATCTCAACTGGTTTATTTTTTATTTCAAAACGGAGGTTACTTTGTGGACGACCCTCGTATATACCAAATTTCTATTTATTATGTTATTGTCAATTTGGAATTCTATCTATTTTTGTTATCTAGTTTGTAAGTTACGCGGTGCACCGTGGTGCTGCAGTTAATTGTATTTTGTATGAAAATGTTTGCCATCTAATTCATTATATCATGTACTGGAAATTTTGTCTCTCTTTGTCTCTCTTCCCACTAGTGGCATGTGGTTGTTTTTTTTTTTATGCTTTGCTCCGAGTTTGGGAGGGGCGCGCTTCCGAGACCTCCTGTCTATTTTCGCTAACTCGGGACAAACTTCAGCAATATCTTTAACCCGCGATCGCTCCCGTGGTGAGAAAAAACTTCACCAAAGTACATTTTTTTTAATTACACAATGTTCGTTTCCATCATTCAGTTAATCTAAATAGGTTATATACGAAAACAGACAAACGCCATTACACGGCGGTTGCCGCAGGGGGGGTGAGCAGTAGAGGGGGGAAGACAGCGCCGCGCCCTTCCAGTCTCAATCTCACCACGCGAGCAACCGCGTGACTGCTCAGAGGAAGTTTTTTCTCACCACGCGACTAACAGCGAACCTGTTCAGTGCAAGAATTGTTTTACAGCTGTTTTATAATTTTGTGTGTTTACCAGCTGTTCATGTTTTGTTGTTAATATTTTATTGTTTTACTTGTGTTTATGCAGTATATGAGTATCTAGACTAAATGTA
Source organism: Homalodisca vitripennis (assembly GCF_021130785.1). Lineage (NCBI taxonomy): Eukaryota > Metazoa > Arthropoda > Insecta > Hemiptera > Cicadellidae > Homalodisca > Homalodisca vitripennis. The sequence goes on from NC_060209.1 coordinate 154,930,734, forward strand.
AATAATAGTATTGTGAATTCAACTGTAATGGCGCGTTTTCAAGAAGAAGACATTGCCAATTGGCTCTTAGAAGAGGAAAACTTTGATGCTAGTGGAATAGTGTCAGACTCACATTGTGCAAGTGAACACAGTGATCACAATTCAAATTCTGAACAAAGTGGCGCTGATTCGGACAATGGTGAGCCCATAGCTGATTTTTCTGAACATCCACAAGCAACAAATAATGAGGTACGTGGTGTTTTTTATAAAGGCAAGAATGGTACAATGTGGGAAGCTCACAAGCCAAAACAGACCAGAACACCTGCACAAAATATTGTGCAAAAACTTCCTTCTATAAAACGTCCATATCAAGAGAAATCAAACATTGTAGATTGCTGGAAGGTTTTTATTACAGACAATATTATTGATAAAATCATTTTAGGCACAAATCAGAAGTTAGATGTAATGAGGAGGAATTATTCCCGGGGGGAAAAGGATTGTCCTCCTACTAATAGAGACGAAATTCTTTCCTTTTTTTGGATTGCTATATTTGATTGGCATGAAGAAAGGAAACCATCAGAGCACAGACGAACTTTGGGGAACAGACGGTACTGCTCAAGACATATTCGCATGTACAATGTCTCAAAGGAGATTTTGTACTCTTGTTCAGGGAATTAGATTTGATGACAAAGCAAGTAGAGCTTACAGAAAGGCAAGAGATAATTTAGCTCCCATAAGGGAAATATTTGAAGAGTTTGTGAGGCAACGCCAGGCCTCATATAATGTTGGAGCATTTGCAACAATAGATGAAATATTAGAGCCATTCAGAGGTCGTTGCCGTTTTCGGCAGTCATTGCTAATAAGCCAGCCAAATACGGCATTAAGATCTACGCAGTTACTGACTCGAAGACTTTTTATACAGTTAACATGGAAATATATCCAGCTAAACAGCCGGACGGTCCATTCAAGATCGATAATGATGTGTCTGCTGCCGTAAAAAGAGTTTCTGAATTGTCACATTAGGTCATGGTTGATAAATTGAGTTTGCATTTCGATCGCCATCGTTCTCAGGAAAGTGAAACCACTGAATGCCTAACTCATCCGTACACAACGCATCCGTACAAATAGAAAAATTAATAAAATGACCTTATCATTAATAAAACTAATTCCTTCCATACTAACTGAATCACATTCAAAATAGAAAATAAAAGCAAACTTTCAGTAGCAACTTCAAAAACACAACTGAAAAAAACCAGAAAGCGATAACAATTAATTTGTTTCTAAAGTCCAGGTAAAACCTCACCCACTATTATGAGCTTTCATGATAGTTCCTTAGTTGACCGTCAGAGTGTAGTAGCAATTAAAACAGCACTACTATGGATTTGCAGCAGTTTAAATAAATACTACTAGAGGCCAATGAGCATCATGTTACAGCTGTCACGCATCTTGTAGCGAAGCAGATGTTTGGAACGTGATAACACGAGCTTGGCAGTAGAACACAAAGTATAATGTTCAACATGTGTGTTAACATGGTGACAAATATGTTAACAATAAGCAGTTTTCTTAATAATATTGTGCATTTAATTACATTTACACTATAAATGATGAAGATACAAATTGAAAGTACAAGCGTTATTGGAAGTACGTCCGGAGTTATTGGAATATGTAAAAACGCTTATTTTGCCCTAACTTTAACTGCCTATATAAAAAAAAAATGAGTGGATGTAAGAATGTTAAATTTGGTATATTTCCTAAAATACATGGAAGGATTACAAATTTAAAGTTTCTTCAAAATCTGAGTTGGTGCATGACATTGCCTAGATGATTTGACGAGGAATGAATGGCCGTCAGCTAACATACATGAATGTAAAATTAAGTTTTAGGGGATTACACAGCAGTTTAAAATGTCCCTATGTATTTATTGTGGTACTTTTTCTGGCTTTATACATCCAAAACTGCACCATTGCACAAAATTGTAAGTACAAGGTCTGTTCAAAAAGTATCCGACCGCCAACCAGTAGGCGGCCACGGCGTAACCGACCGGCTCGAACCAGTTATTGGAGGGGAGGGGCGAGCCTAATCCTTCCCATATTAAGCATTGAATACGATTCGGTCATTCAGTGAGTCACAGTGCTCTGTTCTGTACAGTACTGCTGTGTGTGTGCGTCGCATTTCAATATGACTGAATGTGTTGAGCAGCGCATTTGCATTAAATTTTGCCAAAAACTTGGCCATTCAGCATCAGAGACGATTACTATGATACGGAAAGTTTATGGTGACGTGTCTATGGGTGATGCACAAATAAAAGAGTGGTTTAGGCGGTTTAAAAATGGCCGCATATCAGTGGAGAGTGATGACCGATCTGGCAGGCCTTCAACGGCCAGAAACGCTGAAAATGTTGAACGTGTTCGTTCAGCAATTAATGAAAACCGTCGACTGACTGTCCGAGAGCTGGAAGAAGATTTAGGAATATCAAAATCGTCAGTTTGTAACATTTTACACGAAGATTTAAAAATGAACCGTGTTTCGGCAAAATTTGTTCCTCGGCTGCTGACAGAAGACCAAAAGAACTGTCGATTTGAAATCGCACAGGACAATCTGGATTTGATAAAAAGTGACCCAGGGCTATTTAAAAAAGTTATTACTGATGATGAGTCATGGGTTTATGGCTACGACCCTGAAACAAAGGCTCAATCTTCACAGTGGAAAACTCGTGAAGAGCAACGGCCGAAAAAAGCAAGACAATGCTGACAGTTTTTTTTACCAGGATGGCCAGTTTTTTTACCAGTTCATCACGAATATGCTTCAAGAGGCCAGACAGTGAATAATGAGTATTATCTTGAGATCCTAAGGCGGCTACAAGATGCAGTGTGAAGGAAACGACCTGAACTGTGGACATTCCTCAAATCTTATTCAGCGTTTTTTGGTCAAACACGACATCAACCAACTACGACAGCCTCTCTACAGTCCTGATATAGCTCCTTGTGACTTCTGCCTATTTCCGAAATTAAAAATTCCTTTGAAAGGAAAAAGATTTGACGATGTTGAACAAATAAAACAAAATCCGACAAAGGGCCTGTTAGCCATTCTGCAAAATGAATTTAAGGAGTGTTTCCGGAAGTGGGAGGAGCGTTGGAATAAGGTAGTGGCTTGTGGAGGGGAGTACTTTGAAGGGAACCAGATTGCCGCAGAATAACGTCAGTTCATGCCAGACGACAAGGTCGGATACTTTTTGGACACACCTCGTATATACAATCCATATCTTTTTATTAACAAGACCAATTTTCCAAAATTGGTAAAAACTGTGATTTATTCTATTATTAACCCTTAAAGTGCAATACATATACATATGTACCATCAGAATCCATTAGAAATCCAAAGCGTTTTGTTTTTACCTAGTTTCTTCCCTTTAACTGCATTAATGAACTTGCCTGCACCGTTCAGTGTCATACTGCATAATCTCATCAATTAGGATTTGACATGCTTTGCTGCAGTTTGTTAGTCTATTTAGCTCCAATGATAGTTGCTCATAAGTTTTATTTTTATTTAAACTTAACATTTGTATTTTTCCTGACTCATTTTGTTGGTGGTGGATTATTATTGAAATATTATTTTCATATTTTGTTCTCATGAGCATACTTTTAGTGCTAAGTAAGTTCCAAAAATGATTTGAAAATGTAATGATAGTGAAAAATCTGACGATGGATGATGTAGTACATCATTTGGAATATGACATATACAACAGTGATGATACAGATTTAGATCCAGATTAGAACTCTGATAAAGACCAAGAGTGAAAGGTGTCAGGCATGCTCTATAACCTTGAAAAGTGTAGGTATAGGATGTTATTGTTGCCTGAGTGATTTTACAATGCTCCACAACGTTATTAGTATTAATTTTATTTTGACTCTAGGTACATAGTGTTAAATTTTTAAAATGTAAAACTTGCATAAAAGTTCCATTCTAATATACTCAACTTTCGCGATATATTTTTTGGTCTATTAACACTCACTTATTTTTAAATAAATACTTTATTGACATGAATTAAATTTGTTCAACTTGTGGCTGTGCAAGCTTATCAATTTAATTTTCTTCTTATAATTTATTTAAACACAGGGAAATTTGTCTGTTATATTATTTATAGAAATGTACATTAATTCACTTTGATTTCACCACCAAGAAATAATTTCTAAAACAATTTTAACTTTTTATACTTGCTTATACAATAATAGCAGGTGTTTCTATCTACGCAAAAAGCCAGTTAGGAAAAGAGAACAATGCAGGGCCAAAGCCGGGGTCAATGGAAGTAGATCCCTCCACTTTCAGTCTAACTACTACGTTTACATTTTAATATCTCGGGATAATGGCGCTGTATACAAGCCAAATTTTCTTTGGCACTTTAAGAAGAAACATTAAAAAATCAGTCAAAAGGCATTTTTACAAAACAAGTATAAAATACTCACCAGCATTCAATTTCTTCTGTCCATAAGTAACTTTCCCATCAAACTCATTCACTGGAATATTAATATCAGGGTCAACTTGTTGGATTGTTACATTGAGGTGATCTTCTATGTCAGCCAGATACTAAAACAACAATGAATGATAAAACTATACATTTTTATTACATGTTTTTTTTATATTTTTAATTATATGTTTCTACTACATTTTTACAATTGTTTTTGCTACTGTATTTTTACTATTTGTTCTATAACCACACGAACTTTCTTCTAAAATGTTGAGTACCGTACATAAAAAACCAAAGAAACTCTATGATTAGAACTAGGACAGCATTAAGCAAAAATTAATTAGTTACATTATGATATTTTATAATTTAACATTTTTTTATAGATTCTGTACACATGTAAATAATTCAAAATAACCATTATTTTCCCTTTTTAAAGGATTTGTTATTAAAGTTTTACTATATATGTTATGTGGGACACGGGCTGTTTTTCTTAAATACAGAATTTTTCCCTTTTACTTCATATTTCGACTATATTATGAAATTGAAATTATAGGGTAGAAATACTGATCAGTATCAACTTAACAAATGCTTTGTATCTATACAAGAAACTAACAAACCCTAAGATCCCCATCACTGCATTCAAAGGGGAGATTATCAAAGAGCTCATAAGGATAGGGAATGTTCCCGCTCCACCTGTTGCTGTCCGAAACAAGTGCTTCACAAGCTGGGGGAAATCAAGTTGCTGTACAGAAACTCCTCAAGTAAAATACAAGTATGTTTGGCGCAATCAGTAAAAATAGAATACAAATTGGATTGAAAACCAACTTGGATCTCTCATCGCAGTTTTTTTTTGAAAACTATTTCAACTAACTACATAAAGTTGTCTTAAAAAAGTATGGTTTTTATTTCAATCAGCAAACTATCCAGTTGCTCCGGAAGTTTGAATATTACTACAACCCTCTTAAATTAATTTAGCAGAATATGTATTGAAAAATATGTGAAGTAAGAAGACATTTTCAACAGCTTTCATCTGTTACAACTTTACCTTGACTATTATTGATAATTTAGTACTTATTAATACAATACCTATAAACTTTTAATAAACTCAAATGACATTTTTCTCTTCCCCTATTGTACACACCTGCTTCTCATTGTACCAAATGCAGCAGCCACCATGGTCAGTGAGTTTGGTATTCCAACAATTGCGGCCGCGAGAGGAGCACCATTCACCGTGGAACCACACCTTCTCTGGTACTGCAGCCACCAGCGAGACTGCCAGGCCCATGCGCTCAGCACGCCCCACACGCCCAATTCGGTGCACGTAGTTACTCTTCTCATCTGGGAGTGTCACGTTGATCACTGAAATTCATTGAACGTTATTACACATATGATTGGGTTAGTACTAAGTTAGGGTCTATTATACAATAATTATTAAAACTTTTGTGACTTACTGAAATAAGAAACAAATGTAAACTAAGAATACCACACAATATAAAAAAAGGGATTTTCAGAGTTTTAGAGAAATGGCTATATTAAAAAAAAAAAACAAGTTTTATTATCAACAAATAAGATTTTTTTACAGATTATAAAATTAGTTTGTAATATATACCTTTTACTTAAGAAATATATTTCCAGATATTTATAATAGTTATATGTATTTTTACATTCAAACAAATTTTAAACCACCCATAACTAAAACAAACAGAGTAGGTGTACACTACACCAAATGCCACTTAGCAGGCTTCACTGACGTTGCATGCAAAGTCTATAGCACATTTCATTCTCAAGATGTCCTGAATACAGATCAATAGACAGACAGACAATAATACAGAAAAGAAATTTTATATATCATCCCTGCAGAGAAATTGTGTCAACCTACTGAATTATAGGCTTCAATGACAATGAATGTAATCCAACAGGGCTGACAAACAATAATGTGATAGTATTCCATTATAATCTGCAGTTTTTTTTATTTAAACCAAAAAAATCAAACCTAAATTACTTTATTACATGAACATTAAGTACAGAAATATAGGCAAGCTTATAATACAGGTGTTGTAGTGTACAGGAATTCCTCCAGACTGCAGAATGGTTTCTTGATGAGAAAGTCTTGAAGCGATTTTTTCAGTGCATTTCCTGTTAGTATTTGAAGGTTTTCTGGCAGTTGATTTCGGAGTTTTTTCTCCACATAGAATGGGTTTCTTAAAAAAAAAGGCTAGTTCAGTGGCGGGGTAGACCACATCTGGAGTTGTGTCAAGTATTGTAGTCGTGAAAATTGTTGTAAGTGTCAAAATTGAGTCGGTTGAACTACTTCGTATACATTAAAGTGCTGGGACGGTTAGTATGCCCAGACTTTTATACGCTTCTCTGCAGGAGACGATTAAACCATATTTAATGTTGGATTTTACCAGAGCATAATAAGCATGCTTAAGCGGATGCTTGAGTACCTACTGATTTTAGATGCCTCTTGATATATATACCGGAAGATATTTTGTTTGAAATTATGTTCATATGATCGCTCCAGGACAGTGTATTATCAATAGTTAAGCCTAAAAATTGTGTACTTTCATAGACATTTTCACAGCTACACTGGACAATACCTGTCCTCTAAAAGAATTTTCTAAACAAAGCCATCAAGACCAAGTTTCAAAATCACTTAACATCCAGAGCTATTAAGCTTATAAAGAACTTCAAGGCTATGAAAGTGCCCATAAAAAAAAGGATTATGGAACTGAGGATTCTTAAGATAAGGGACAAATAAGATTTTTATTGCTATATCCGAAAGTAAATCAGAAACTATCTGGATCATTATCAACAGCAAGAGATTGTCCTCTAATGTATTCTATTTAGTACATGGCAGATGGAAGTTTCACAAGAAATTATTAGTGTTCTTGACAATGTAAGTGAACATTTAATATGTTTTTTTATGGTTGCAGCTGAGAAAATATTATGCAAGACTAACATCCAAAAGACAATTAATGCTCAGATGAATAATTCATTTCAAGGGGAAACTCTTATGTAATGGCAACTTGCATCACATGAAAAGGTCTTAAATACATGGTTTTCCCTAAAATCAACAACTTTTGATTCATGGTATCAACTCTAAAATGGTAAAATGTTGTAATAGTTAAAATTTTTAAAACCCTCACTGACATCATTAATAATTATCTGTTCTAGGAAAATTTTCTTTTTTTATCTCAATTCATCAAACATGTATCCTCTCCATAAATAAGAATGTAAGTGGGAGGTAATAAACAATAGGCCAACATCTTTAGTTCCAACTATTAGTAAAATTATTGAAAAAATTAGTATTGGTTAAGCTCAAACATAATTTAAACTTCAACAACATCTTACCTGCAAAACAACATGGGTTCTTATCTGGAAAATCAGCAACAAGTGCACTTACTGACCTAATTGAACAGATAATTAACAATCTTGAAGGAGAAAAAAACTGTTACAGGTGACCTCAGCAAAACCTTGGACTCTGGATCACAGTAATTCAGAAGATCAAATCCCTGGGATTTGAGGGAAGTGAACTGATTTTACTGCCATACTCTAGAATGCAGTATGGCCCCACTAAAACTCAATTATCTAGAAACCCAAACACCTGACAGAAAATCACTACTGAAAAACTGTTGAGGTTTCAAAGCTATTTTACAAGGAGGGAACAAATAGCTGAAATAAAACAAGTACAGAATGGAATTGAAAGAATTATAACGTGGAAACCACAAATGGGTCAAAAGAAGTGTCCCTAAGAGTTCTGTATTGGGCCCAGTTTTGTATGTATTCAAAACTACCTTCATGTATATTGATGATAGTCCTGTTAACTGGCAATAACTCCACTGAGCACTGAGCTCTTGGGCATTAACACCTACATCACGGTGAGCAAAGCACAGTAGTGTTGTGATAACAATGATCTTGTTTCTAACTCCTCCAAGACAAAGCTTTTAGCATAGAAAGGCTAAAAGATGAAATTACCGAGCCTCCAGATTTACAAATAGTTGAAGCAACCGAGCATCTGGATATAATATTGGATGAACATCTCTCCAATAACAGTAAATTTTTGCTCTTTTTGAATAAAATATTTTATTAATTTATCTCCCTACATAAAACCTAACATCTGCAAATTGATCCATCACACAATTGTCAATGTACAAACTTAAGACATAAAAATGTGAAATCATAGTCAAATATTACTTACACAACTACAACACTTCTTTACTTTGGTTATCCACCAATGCGTTTTAATGCACAATTATCAAAATAAAACTTGATGCAATCAATAATAACTTGTCACATAACTTCCTATGTATCGGAATTTCACCACCAAATTGTTAAATGGAAATAAAAAACCAATATTATTTTGTAAATGGGTACGATTATGTTTATAAGGTAACTTTTCATTGCCTTTAAATTGTATTTGAAATCTTTATATACCACGTGTTACCACTACAAGAGCAACTTAAACATCTGTACATGTACCATTAAACTTTGATCAAAATCAAATTACTAAATGTATTTGAAAATCTTTACATCATACATAACTGTAAAAATTTAACTATAATTCACCCTATTAACACAATCAATGAAATCTTACAAGTCAACTAGACATGACAATGGTTACATGTGTAAGACAAGACTCACTGAAAGGTAATCCGGAAATATCAAGGCCTCTGGCAGCCACATCGGTGCAGATAAGAAACTTGGCTTCTTGTCGTTTGAACTGCTCCAGGTTGGCTTTGCGCTCGTGAGGTTTGCGGTCACCATGCAGACACACACAAGAGTAGGGGTTACTGCGGTTGTTAGGTCCTCCACCTGTCCCACAAATACATAATCAATTCCATGACTACAATATCCATTGTGCATAATACTTCATTTGGCCTCTTGTATGTTTTAAGGAAACCAATTAATTATGACACAACTGAATTAAAAATAATACAGACACATCTTTAGATAAAAAAAAAACATGTACACTTATATCTATCTACCTGTCCATAACTGAAAAATACCGATTGACTGGTATTTAAAAATCATTATTTACACTACATAGATATTAAAAACTATTGACATACCGAGCTGATTAAAATATTTTTCAAGGTTGTCACAGTCCAGTTTGGTTCGGCAGAATATGATGGCTCGGTCCATCTTGTGTTTGTTAATGGCTCGCACGCAGTACTCTCCTTTCAACAGCTTCACTGCCTCTGACAAGGTTTCTGCAACAATCAAATTATATAACACTCTTTCATAAGAGCCAATAAGGTCTTTGGAAGAAGAAACAGATAATTTTACCACCAATTACAACTTACAAGATTCAAGATAGTCAAGTCTTGTACAAGAATACGGGATTGATTTTTTCCTCTCCTAGTCAGGTAGGATATTTTACGAAATGGGACTTCTTGAAAAGAAATATTTTTTTAAACTAATTTTTAGTTATCAATCAAAATTAATTTATAGAAGGTGTTCACAAAAGGGTGTCACAAACTTCTGTGAATTACAGTATTCATCATTTTGAACAATAAATGTTATCAGTCGAGAAATGTCTCGTTTAGCCCCTTGCCGCCATTTTGTATTTTGTATAAAAAATTATTATCTCTAAAACTTGTTAAGCTAAAGAACCAAATTTGGCAGATATGTTTAAATAGATAAGAGGAAAATTATTGTGTTATTTTCCTTTATATTACAAAAATGGAGTCTGCTGAAAATGTTTAAAGTCAAATAAGAAAAAATTCTGTATAGATATAAAAATTTACTATTCATCAGCTATTTGAACAATTTTGTTACAATTCCAACAGTACTTGTTGCAATCAAATTCATGAATGCTTAAGCGAGCACGACCACTTTAAAGGTACCCTTGTACAAGTTGGGAGCACCAACATTTTGTCTTTTAATATCTATCAGCGGTTTTACATAGGTTATAAAACTTTAACAAGATACCAACTATTTTGTAATTTTTATAACAATTCCAATAGTACTTTAAAAAAATTTCAACAGACGCCATTTTGTTAATATAAAAGAAAATAACACAATAATTTTTATTAATCTTTCTCTTATGTATTATGTTTAACTGGTTTTAGAGATAATTTTTTCATGAAAAATACATAATGGCGGCTAGCGGCTAAACAAGACATTTCTCGACCTGTGTTTACATGATATTTATTGTTTAAAATGATGAATACTATATCTCACAAAAGTTTGTGGCACCGTTTTCTGAACACCCTGTATATTGTGACACTAGGTTGCAAAGAACAAACAGAAACAAAAGCAATACATATCAAACTTAAAACACTTCAACTGATTATAGATAAACTCTATGAAGATTATTTATAATATTCCTACAAACAATAAGATTGAACTTTTGTATTAAGATTTGGTAAATAATAAATGTCCAGAAGAATTGAAGTTATTAACTTAGCATATCTGACATTATTAGACTATAAATATAAAATTGTCCTGTAAATTTACCACACATGTCTAATTTAGAAAATTAACAAAAGGGAAGTAGCTATCTTTCCTTAACATTTTTGCACTATTCCACCATAGCCTACATTGAAAATTGTTTTTGACAGTTCTATATTTCTATTATCATTCACTAAACTGCCCAATCTTTGGTGCTATATTTTTTGTCAAATATATCAATGAATAGCATGTACAAGCTAAAAACTTTGGCATTGTGGAGTTTTAAAGAATTAAAACACTGGCAAAAATTTTTTCCAATTTTATTTAAAAATTTTGAGAGGAATAGAATGTACACCTTTTTGGCCCATGTACAGAAACTCACTCCCATCCACCCATAATCAGGATGGATACCCGCAGTGTTATTGTCAGGCCTTACATTGTCGCTGTGGTGTACACCATCAGTCTGTACATGTTTCTGCAGATTGTGACAGTTGTCCTTCTGTGAGTCACTATAACCACCGATATGGTGTACCATCTTAAACACTGCCATCCACCCCTAATCTAGATACATACCTGCAGTGTTATTGCCAGGCCGCACATTGTCGCTGTGGTGTACGCCATCAGTCTGTACATGTTTCCGCAGATTGTGCCAGGAGTTGTCCTTCTGTGGATCCACCATAACCACAACATGGTGTACTGTCTCAGGTACTGCATCCTCCCCCTTCAGGTCAACCCAAGTCGGGAAATGCATCAGTCGTTCCTGTTAAACACAGTTATTGTCATTGTTTTTAGAGCAAGGCAGGTGGGTTTGGCTCAAAGTCACATCCGGTTAAGTTCGATTTTCTCCAGGGTCTGTATGTTTTATTAAAATAAGTACTTCTTGAGCACAGCACAATAATAATAACTTGTTAACCAAGTGAAATTCAGTCAATGTTCGTTTTCACACCATATGTGAGAAAATAGAGAATGAACATTAAAATATATATTACATTCCATATAAATTACAGTATTAGTGCCTCTCTCTTTCCTGTTATGAAGCAACCACAAACAAAGACAAAATATCAGTGACTTATAATATTTATTATGATCTTGTCTTGGTCTCAAGGTTTGAGTTATCTGTCTTGTTTGGTGGATACAATACAGTTTATTAAAATCTTATCAAGAAGGGATTAAATCCAAATTGGAATTCCGCATCAAAATTTTGGCATATACCAACACCCCACAAAAGTTGAGACCATTGGCCTTCTGTTTCATCCAGTCCCTGGAAATTCCTTCAATGTTAGTTGATGATTAAGTACCATCATACAGTGTAAAACTAGTTTATATATAGCACAGAATGACACAGCTGAGTTTAAGAGAATTTGGTCAGTAAAAAATGCTAATGATAAATAAAAACTAGACATGCTTTTTTGCGCAAATTGAGTTTTTAAATAAAATTCAATGTGAGTATATGCACACATAAGAAGAAAAAGGTGTAATATAATATTATTACAGTTATTGCACCCACCAGTGCGCAATTTGGATTATTGTAATCGGAAGAGGGTTAACTGTAACTGTTACCAAGATTTCAGTTAGATCAGTCTGGCTGTCTCTTATCTTTTCTAAACTGAAAAAGTATACTTTTATCATACTCAAAGAATATGACAGTGATATAGCTGTATTTTAAAAGTATGAAAAATGTATAAGTAATAAAAAAAACAATAGAGAAATCATATCAGTAAAGTAATTGTTCTTATAACTAATGAAAGAAATATGTATATGTAGACTACTTGGTTATATATTTTGTTGTAATATTTAAAATTTAAATTGATACAACTAACATTTAAAAATCATTTTAACCTTGCTATAGTTTGATAGTTTTCAACATTTCAAAAGAAAGGAAACCATGGAATAAACATACCGCCATCTTTTTTACTTCAAAAGCATGAAGTGTGGCCGAGCACACGATCATCTGTAGGCGTTTGCCATCAGACGTAATCTTAGGGATCTGCCGATGCAGACGATCAATGAGTTCAGTGTACCCTTGCTTGAGCAGCCCGTCCGCTTCATCCAGTACGAAGAAGCGACACTGAGTCAGCGACAGTTGACCTCCGGATATCAGGTCTTCCATGCGCCCGGGCGTGCCCACCACAATGTCCACCTTCCAACCCCCCCCCCACCCCCCCCCCCCCCCACCCCCCCCCCCCCCCACCCCCCCCCCCCCCCACCCCCCCCCCCCCCCACCCCCCCCCCCCCCCACCCCCCCCCATTCTAGTAGATGTTGATGAATGTAAAATTGGCAAAAGAAAATACAACCGTGGGAGATTAGTTGAAGGAATTTGGATGTTCCGATTAATAGAAACTGTACGTGAAGGGAATAGAAGAGAGCATTGATACAGACTCGAGATCTATTCTGACAACAAGAGAGACGTGGAAACTCTGATACCTTTGATATTAAAACATGTAAAACCAGAAACCGTAATAGTCACAGACTTGTGGAAATCTTACTTTCATTTAACTGTTCATGGATTTGTACATTTTACCGATCATGGATTTATACATTTTACCGATCATGGATTTGTACATTTTAACCGATCATGGATTTGTACATTTTACCGTAAACCATTCTGAAAATTTCATTGATCCATTGACCGGTTTGGGTGCAAATGCCCAAACTATTGAAAATTCTTGGCGAGTAGTAAAAAGAAGTTTAAGAAGTGGAATACCGACAGACTGTCTAGCGGACCATTTCTGTGAATTTTTGTACCACAGGGAAGTACGTCTGTCTGGAGAGAATCCTTTCATTCATTTTATAAAAACAGTTGTTCACTGTTATCAGGGAAAATAAATACTGTATTGTAAAGTTTATCTAATATGTTTATCTAACTGTTAAATTTGAAAGTTGTGTTATTTTTTTGGATACTGAATTATAAATTCTTGTTGCTTATCAGGGCAAGAAAATTCTGTATTGTAAAGATGATCTAATATGTTTTAAAAAGTGTTGTTGTTATGTTTTGCATTACTGTTAAATTTAAAAGTTATATCATTTTTTTTGTTAATGAATTAAAATTCTTGTTGCTTATCCGAGCAAAAGTAAAGTCTGTATTGTCAAGATTATGTAATAAGTTTAAAACGGTTTTATGTTAATGTTAAATTTAGTTTATTAAAAGTCGTACTATTCTTGAGGCTAATGAATTATAATTCTTGTTGCTTACAATTAACAATGATATCTAATTACAATGATATAATATCGAAGTTTATAATATATCGAAACATTCCATTAAAACAATTGAATGACGAGTGTAAGCCGCTTATTAAAGTCTACCCAAAAGTCATTATCGAACGATTCGGTATATTATCCAACTTCGATATTATATAATAATCATACAAGAATTAATATACATTACAACAAAAAACAAGTTAACAGTAGCATTAAAAATAACAAAACCAACTTTAACCTAGACCACATGTTAGAGATACTTTACAATACTTACAACTTGCCCAGATAGCTGTGAGCAACCACTTTAGTGAAATGGAGGAAAGATTCTTACCCGACAGTTGCACGTCTCTGAGGTATGAACAAGATGAACATAGATGGTATTTATCATATTAACGGCCGGAGTGGAAAAATACGAGTTTTGCGTTATTAACTTATTGGAATCGCCCTGTAGAACAAAAAAAAAATATAAGGTTTGATGGGGTGGAAATGAGAAATAACGAAGTTCTAGAACATAAAAAATTGAACAACTGTTCACGCGCGGAGTAATATTTCCATGTTGTACATCCACGTCGAGCGTCACATGACCTTTTGTGACATGATTCAACCTCGTGATGACGTCATCGGATGCGTCGCTATCTTTGCAAACGTAAATGAAAAATAATACTGAAATGAGCAGAATTTTGATCCAAATGAACAATGTTTTTCTTAATTTCGAGCTACAAATTAATTACTTGTTATCGAAATGAGACGAGTGCCTCCGGCCATCAGCGCTGATGTCAATAAAAGAAAAACAGGTACTTTGGGATTATACCGACCACACCAGTATGAAGAACACAAAAATATAAATTTATAGAAACAAACATGATAGAACGAAAAAACAACTCTTTAATTACAAACTTACAAGCATTTATAGGTATTGTTGTCGCTGTTATCTTATCTTTCTCGAGAATCCCGCTTACGGCAGGCCGAGCGGCATCACATGATTATTTACGTACAACTCACGGTACAATTCAATTTATATTTCTGATCAGCCCCTCTAGAATTTGATATTTTACTGATAGGTACTATCTCGAGGGATGTTTTTCTTTCGTTGACATCAGCGCGGCGCAGCACCACCGAAGCCCACACTGATGGCCGGAGGCACTCGCATTTTGGGTGACAGAGTGTGATCAAGAATAAAAACAAGTTTTGAGTGTTTTTTTTTTCAAGAAAGAGTTTAGTTTTTGATTGGTAATGTTTGTTTTTGTTGAATTTTTGTGTTTGAAGAAATGTAGAGGTAAAACACGGAAGTATAACAAAGCGACGCACCAGCTGAACGGGCGGCGAGACTCTGCAATCACGTTATCTACTAGACCGCTCGACTTTGACCTCTGTCTGAGGATGGGGAGGGGTTTGCGATAAGACAATTCCTGTTTTATATTGACGAAATATTGTTCTACGCTAATCTAGTAATCAGTAGAAACAAAATGTCAAATTACGATTCATGTCTGGGTGTGGTCGGTATAATCCCAAAGTACCGAAAAACATCCCTCGAGATAGTACCTATCAGTAAAATATCAAATTCTGGAGGGGCTGAAATGAAATATAAATTGAAATGTAATGCAAAGGCAATTATGTAAAGTGAAAAAACTTAATAAAACATGAAAAACTCTAATAGATGGATATTAACAGAGAACAGTTACCATTAAAGTGTGTTGGCGGATATAACTGAGCAGCAGCAACAAAAAAGTGAATTTTTTAAAATTGCAACATTTAAAACATTTTTTTTACTACTCTTTCTAATTTTCCTATTGGAACAAAACAACAAAATCTCCCGGTTTAAAAACAACACGCGACCGCACGACGAACAAATACACTCATTATTAAAAATTCCATATTCAATTAAAAAGGAAATAGGCCTAATTTTGTTTCGGTTAAAACGTAAACTCTTTACGTGCCCTACTAAACACTCTGACACACACAATTCACTAGGGTTGGCCGAACTAGCGGATGGTTGATTCATAATTGTAACGCACTCACTCAATCCAACCTACTGAACACGATATCTTGTGAAGCACTGACTCATGCCCCGGAGAACTCAGATAACAGATACGCTATCAGTCCCGGCCGCAGATAATAGCCTATTCAAGTAAACAGATTATCCAGACACAGCACACAAACTGAACATTAAAACATTAGAAACTTAACTACCGTACTTATGAATAAACCCCCTAAAATCATGTTATTTGTCATTTGTACCCCATAGTACTATATATATTTCTTGTTCAGGAGGGTGAGCAGAATAGGTTGATAATGTCAAATTCATGATTTGCCGCCTCGGCCTTTAATGTTATAATATCCGATATCATTATAATGTATCAATACCTGGCAGTCATATGTCAAGTTAAATAAATTGTAATTGTAATATTGAACTATTAATTTGATAGAAATAATTAATACATTCCTAAAAATAATGCAATAATGAGTGTAGGCCACTTATTAAACTTTACCCAGAATGATAACTGTTATTGAAAGTGTAGGCATGGCATATAAATGCAATAATAAATCAATTGAAAACCATCATTATTTGGAAGTCTGATTAATTTCACAATACATAGACACAGCATACATACACCGGTAAGCAGACACATGCACAACTTATTTAGAGTTAACCTACCTTCAAATGCCGTCATTCTTAAAAATTTGAGCCAAAGGTAGTTGATGTTTATGTAGACTTTTATTCTAAGTAAGTAAGAATTACGGCTACAAACCCGCTAAGTAGCGGTATAATGAAGCAAAAACTCTGTAATTACAATATAAATTCTTACTCGTACAAAATTATAGAAACTACAACTAGCAACTAACAGCAGCTGGTGCTGGTGCTGCAACCCTAAAAAAACGAATGAACTGTCATGTGTGTGTGAACACTTGGTGGTAACTGTGTCATGGACCACAGAAATGAAAGAAGAATAAAATTCTGCACAATTGAATAAATAAACAGTAAGATATAAAAAAATAACAGAAATCAAGAAGGCAAGAGTTAAAAAATATGTATTGTATATAATAACAAAAAGAATCAATATGCACTTGGTTAAAAGCCTTTCTTAACCTAAAATTCCTCGTTTGCCATTTAAGAAATTAAACATATATCTCAGTATTTGTAGAATATATCTTATCATAATTTAAACGTTAGTATTAGTTTACCTTTATTATATATAGATTTATTTATAGTTACAAAATATCTAACGAAAAACTGAAGCGTTCAATGATATGGTGTATAACACAAAATTAAAGTAAATTTTGTTGGCATGGAGACCCATAGTACTGATTCCCATAATGTCGAATCAGGAATATTTCTTTATCATCTAGAACGTGTAATCCAGAAGTCGATTGCTTTTCCTACGCCACTGTAAAATAATTGTGTAAAATGTTTGATGGGAAGTCCGCATAAATATTTTGATGTCTTATGAAAACCAACGATCAAATATTTCCATATCATTGAGACACGTATTTTTCCACAGGGCTGAAAAAGAACATAATAATAAAAACGTAAGACATGAAAATATAGATGAACTCGGAGTAAAATTATTTGTAAATGTTGTGTGCGTTCACTAGCTTGTTTGTGACCACAAATAGGGTAAAACCCTTTTACAGTCATTACTGTCCTTTAAGGGTACTTACTTTCTCTCTCTCCTACACTTCCACAGCTCTCAGGGCAGCTCCACAAAGGTAACTATATTTTAAATCAACTAAGGAATACAGTCGTTAGATGAACATTGTATATGTAGTCCTGGGTCTAATTCTGCGCGAGCTCTACAAAGCTTTTGTAAAACATAAAAATAAAGTAAAGCATTATTTCACTAGAATAAGGACAATACTTATGTCCACATATTATTTTAAATAAAGTGAAGATTGTAGTGTAGTGTAGTTACAGAAATGTGGAACATAAATGAAAAACAAAATCATTAAAAAATCAATGTATAGTTTTTTTAAAGTTTAGAAGTGCTTGAGCTCGTGTTAATCAGCATATAACCAATCGGACACAGTTCTAACAATCGCTACACTTATACCATGAGTATCCGTTGTTATAGTGCTATCGTAATAACAGAAGAAATACGTTCCCTTACTGAAAATAGGATACTCGAAAGGAAGATCATGTTAATACGGTTTAATACAGAAAAAGTTTATTAAACAACTATTTAAATCTCGCACAGGTTATCCGGACAGACTTGTGGTGTTGCCGTCTTGTCAGACTAGGCACGGCGCGGCGCGGCGGTGTAGTTTTGTTTTTGTTTTGTCTGACTGCAAACAATAGACAACAAAAACATACAATTTGCTTCTTCCTAACCTACTTTAATGCATCCTACTACCCTCGCATTCCCATTATTCTTTCTTAATTTTTTATGCGAGATTTGATAAATTTCAGTGTTTTTATGAACATCTCGATAAGGACGTTTTCTCTTGATTTAGTTCTTAAATTGGAGCTCACGTCTATAACTCCTATCCGAGTTTTACTATCTATTTCATTTTATATATTTATTTTTATAAAAGTAAGTAAAATACAAATTTTAAGTTATATCCCTTAAAATTACATTTTATTGTTAATATTTCCTTTTTCTTCTAGTTCAGATTTAGAGCGGTTTTAAATTGAAGTATAATACGTTTTATATTACAATTTTATCTTACTTATATTATACAACAGGAGCTGTAGGTATTTATAACTTATTATTTAAACAATACATTGAATATAGACATGTTGTTTTTTTATTTTATTTTATTTATTTTACATTTCAACGGACATCTTCATTTTTACAGTTTTGAACAATAATTAAACAATGAAAGTAAACAACTACAGTGACAAATAGAGCAATAACGATTAATACTCTATTTAAGTGACGAAACGGATATAAACTATGAATGACTATAACGTAATTAATTATTAGTGTACCGTGATTTGAACTATGGAAAACAACGAACAATAACAGCAATAAATTAGCACGAAACAATGAGAATAAAACCATGAATAAACAAGAATAGACAAGAATTAACAAGACACAATATATAAATAACAGCAATGAGAGACGTACAGGTAAAGTATAAGAACGAGTGTCTTCCCTCATTGTGCAACTACTAGGCAGATAACTCATGCAGACCGGCGATCCTCCTCTTGAGCACTGGTATACTGTCTACAAAAAAGTCAACGATGTCGGCGACGCTATTACCAGAACTCTGAAGTCGGTACATCGTATTGTTTGCTGCGTGGTTGGTGTGATGTTGCTGCCTAGCGAACAGGTCTCTGGAGCGAGTGGCTGAAGGGGTCCTGAAGAGGATCTGGCTCAGCATATCGGGACAGTCGATCTTGCCGTTAAGGATCTTTGACAGCAGTACAACGTCAGCGGAGAATCTGCGATCCGCAAGAGTCAGGAGTCCCAGATCACGAGTCACTTCCCCGATGGGAACCTGACGATAGAGAAGACCACTCCTGACACCCACCATTCGAATAAATCTTCTTTGAATAGTCTCTAGTTCATCTATGAGAAACTTCTGGTGGGGGTTCCACACTGGAGAGCCATATTCAAGGATTTGGCGTACCAAAGCACAATACAAAGTTTTTAAAGCCGTGTCACTTAAGCCTTTTGAGAAGCGGAAGACAAATCCAAGCATTTTGTTTGCTCTGCTGCAAATTTTTCGCACATGCAACTCAGGATTCAGTGAAGGTACTAAGATCTTTTACCTGCAGTACACGAGTTAAGGGCTCACTGCGTATATTGTACTCATAGACAACGGGGGAGAGATTCCGATGGAAGGTCATCACTTGGCATTTCTTAGTGTTGAGTTTCATTTTGTTTTCTTCGCACCAGCGGTCGATCGCACAAAGATCTTCCTGGATTCGTAGGCAGTCCTCTTCAGTGGATACGATGGAAAACAGTTTCACATCATAAGCAAACAGAAGTGAGTCGCATTGTAGAGCTTCAGGAAGGTCATTTATGAAGAGTGAAAAGAGATAGGGTCCCAACAGCGATCCTTGGGGAACTCCAGAGTATGAAATGAATTCTGATGAAGTGGCCGAAGCAAACTTGATGAATGAACGCCGGTTTGACAGGTAGCTTGTCAGCCACTTAATTTCCGTTCTTCCAAATCCTTGATCAAGCAATTTTCTCAAAAGTAGTGTGTGGTCTACCGTGTCGAAAGCCTTGGAGAAATCCAGATATATGGCATCTAACTGATTATTGACGGTGAAGGCTTCATGTATTTTGGACTGAAATAACGTTAAGTTCGGCACAGTAGACCTCCCACTCAAGAAACCATGCTGCTGTGCGCAGATTAAGCCAGCCAGTTTAAGCTTTAAACGGTCAAGAAAGAGGTCCTCGAAAACTTTGGCAATAGCTGGCAAAATCCAGATTGGTCTATACTTAGCAACATCTTCAACGGGCCCTTTTTGTGGAGGGGAACAACGTAGGCTAATTTTAAAGGTTCTGGGAAGACACCAGATGACAGTGACGCATTGAAAAGATCACAAATTGCCCCCGCCAACAGACCACCGCAATGTTTCAAAACCATCGGGGGAATTTCATCAGGGCCCCATCCTTTGGTCCCATCGAGCTTCTTCAGCTTGCTCAATACTTCTTGGTGTGAGAGTCTTGAAAAAATGGAGTTTCCAAAGTGGTCACCACTAACAGGTATAAATATCTCCGTGGGCCTCGTATACACTGAGGAGAAAAAAATCCCTGAACAGTTCGCACATCCCTTGAGGTTCCTTTGATTCAATGTCGTTGTAAAACATGCGTGAGGGCAGCGAGGAAGAGTTTCTAATAGCGTTAACGTGGCTCCAGAAGAAACAAAGGTTCACGGATACTCCCTGATCCACTCTCTCTAAGTGCTGACGGTAGTCTCTCTTCGCAGATAACTTACAAGACGCTCTCACATTGGAGAAACGAAGGAGAAAAGAAAGCTTTTAACAACTAATATAGCTTTATGGGGGTGATTTCCATAGATATTTGTTTAATGTTCTTAAAACATGCTAACAGACAGATCACCATTCTCCATTCTCAGTTTGACGTTGATGCAAGTCCGATGAATCGAAATGACTATTTTCATAATGCCAAATCTCAACTTCCGTTAGTATTTTGTAAAATGCGCTGACTAGATTCATTATGATGCTGTGCGTCGCGCATAAAGATATATATGGATAAACGAATAATAGGGAATACATCTGGGTATATATTGTAGTTCATTCTAATTAATGTGTAGTATTATTGTGATAATCTAGGTACTATGAGTGAAATTTATTTTTTCAATACAAAACCTGAGCATAAATCCCAACTTAATACAGTTCATTGTTGTGTTAAAATATAAATTACGCAAACTTACTGTAATGTGAGAAAGAGACCTAAATTTGACGGATATATAAATAATTTGTAATAGCAAAGAAAATTAAAGAGATTTGAAATACGAATAATGTATATTGTTTACTTGCACTTAGACGCAAGTAAACAATAAACGTCTTTACGTTGATAACATAGACATAGATAATTAAAATTCTTATAATAAATGTCTACAAATATTTGTAACCTATAGATAATACGAAATTCGTAACGTACATCTTCTCAAATTATGAACATAGAGTAGTGTACCGGTACTAAAGTAAAGGCTTGAATCAAAACACCGTTATAGTGTTAGGCTTTGTTTTAAATTTCATGTGAAGATACTATACAATTGTAATTTACTTCCATTTAAGTACGGCACCTGTTTTGATTTTTGTTTGTGTTAACCTTTTTTTAATAGTACTTTATTAATCTCATTATATTTTCATACGAAAAGTATGAATTTTTATTTCATTGCGTACATTGCATAAAAGATTTTTTCTTACGAGAAATAATAATTTAATCTCTGTTATATATGTTTGGCGATGTTGAAATTTTATTCTAGTTGACATTTGTTCATTTACTTAAGGACGTTATTGGATTGCCCTTCTTTTAATGTAATGTAAAAAGTATATATAGGGTGTTTTATTTAATTTAAAAATTATTTATAAAAAACTAAAATAGATATAAATATGGACTAAGCCATAAACTTTCGCGGGTCAAAATTATTTACATTACCACCCCCCGTATGTAATCCCGTTCTACATCACCCCAATCTTAAAAAAATCTAATACCAACATTTCTTATGTCAGATCAAACTAAAATGAACTTAAAGGAAACTTACTGAGATATTGCTTAATATTAAAGTACTACTTAACAATTTTGATATTTAATGAGCTGTCGTTAAGTTTTAGAGAAAGAGAATACAGATTTAAATATGAATTTTGGTTAATTATTAACAAAGACTAGGCGCAGATAGTCTTCGTATTTAATATATAAATTTAAAAAAGGCATTCAAAATTGTCATTGTTTCTTTCAGTGCAATAGTACATCCTGTTCTCAATCTTACTCAATAACTTATTAAAGTGTTTCAGTCAAAACTATTTATACCCAAAGTATTCTTGACAAACTGACCAAAAGAGGCAGTTATAGGGAAAAAGAAACCAGCTGTAACACCTTGAATAAAAATACTTCCGTGCAACGTAGGCTACTGCAGTGAATGGTTATGTTAAAATAAAATCTATGCAAAATTATTGTAGTACAATTATTAGAAAGAGCCCTAAATTTGGGATAAGATGCAAGTAAACAATAGATAGATAAAACATAGAGTAATAGATAAATAAAACAAAAATAGATTATACAATTCAACTCGATTTCCCGTTACGACAATTCAAACTGTCTGAAGTTTGCCCAGTTGTAACTCATAATCCCAACCCTCGTGTCTCATGATTATGACTATTGCTGGAAAAATAACGAAAGAACTTCTAAAAAACTATTAAATTCTTAACTTCCTTATTTAACACCATACTGAGACTGGAACACATAACCGTTCAATTTAATAGAGCCCTGCTAATTGAAACCGAAATAAAGTATCTAGGCATCCGCTTAGACAAAAGGCTTTTAAAATAGACAGAATCTAAAATTTAAAAACAAATAAAATGAATTGTCTACACGGATTTAAATCACAACTCAGTTAGAAGAACAGGTTACTGTTATACAAAATTATCCTAAAATCTATATGGACATATGGTGTGCAGTTATGGGATACATCAAGCAATTCAAATCTGGAGATAGTTCAACGGTATCAATGAAAGCTGTTAATAACAATTGCAAAAGCGCCTTGGTATATATTCAATAAAACGTTACATCAAGATTTGAACACCCCAACAGTCAAAGAAGAAATAATAAAATTCAGCCGCAATTATCTTTCAAGATTTATAGGATCACCCAAACCACCTTTGCGGTAAATCTACTTGATAATAATTAATTGTAAAGATGTTTACAGAGCCCACAGATCTGTTATCCTGGAACTACCTTTCAGGTTCTTGAATTAATTATGTTAGGTATTAACAATGGTTAATATCCAACTCAATTTTAATTGTTAATGTTGTTTCTGTATATAGTATTTACGTAATGTTCTTCTCAAATTATACAGTTAGTTAATAAATAAAAATGTCTAAAAAAATTCCATAGTAAAAATCCACTCATATTCATAACCTACGTAAAATATTCATTCACTCGATCATTTACTGTGACTTCATGTAGCTTATCAGATCCAGGTTGATTCTGTAGTAATCGATTTTACAAGCGAGAATTAAAGAATTCTCTACCGAATGAACGTAATTCGACACCAACATATGTTTCAGAAGAGCTTTAAATTAAATATGGCATTCCTGCTGTTTAAGGCCTACAGGTTTGTTGTTAACCAACTTCAATCTAATATGAGATACTAAGTTTTCTAAAGTTGACAACATTCTATGAAAACTATAATTAGAAGCTATTACTCATACCTTATATCATACAAATGTATCTTAAATAACACTACTTTAAAACCTATAATATTTAACTAAAATTAATCGAACTATTTCTTTCATTTCATTTTATAGCATGTCGTACTCAGATAGCCTTACGTTTTTCAACTCTGACTATATAGGTACTTTAGAACTGCCCACTTAGAGGAAAATGCAATGCTGTGTTTTATGTAGAAATGTATTCATGAAATAAAGGAAACATTGTCATATGTATTTTTAATATATAATAATGGCACCGTTCTAGAAACATTAAATAATGCGTATAATTGTTTCAAAGGGTCGTTTTGTACTTAGTAAATGTTATGTAATTTTTATATCCGCCTCAAACCCATCGTTTGGAGAAGTTGAAAGTAAATATCAAACTACGTATTTGATACGATTTTTTGTAGTAAATTTACTAAGGATATATGCAAGAACTATTTATTGGAGCACTATAAAATGCATAATTAATTTAACAGCAATCATACACAAGTTACCCATCACTATACGAGTATAAGTTCTTTCGCTTATAATATTTAAAAAATCATAAAAATGCTTCCATACGATCATATAAATCTCAAAATCTAATAGTAGGAACTAATTCATAGAATAATTGAAATATTTGTCATATAAAGTGTATCTAAAACCATACATTTGGATTATTAATGAAAGTAATACAAACCATAAAAAATAGTATAATTTATAATAAATAAGTAGTTTTTTATTATTTGTGTAGTGATAAAATTATTCAATTTGTTTGTTTGGTTATAATTTACTGCAACTTTAAAATAAAAAGTTATTATATCTAATTCTAAAGTTATTGTTATAGCTACTTAGGATACTTGCAGATCTGAATGCACTTCACTATATAGTGAGATACTTGGACCGGGCTTTGTTGCTAGCCTGACCGGAATGTTTCCTGTAAAGCATAGACTATATAGAGCACCACTTCAAGTGTTCTCCTTACAGTCCAAGTGTTCTTCGTGATAGAAGAGTGTCCTCGTCCCTGGCACTTGTCAGCCCTCGTCTGTGACTCTCATATCATTCCAAGTTACGTCAGGGTCAGCCACAAACTTCTGTCAAGTAGGCAATACTACGTGACCTAATGGTTAAATTTAAAAAAATCCTTTCGTATAAGAATTTAAGTACAATCTATAATATCGTTATCATGTAAACAATTATACTAAAATAAGTGTATTGCCTAACGAAGTAGGTTTAAACGTTTATTTTTTTAGTTACTACGATTTTGGACCAACATTTCGGAAAAAACTGTTTTACATTATAAGTCAACCTCATTTCATCCCACTCACTTCTTCATCCGACACCAAACTTAAAGTATTTAAACTGGTATTTGAACGAAGATCCCACATGACAAACTAAATTAATTATATGAAGTTAAATACATATTTTAATACTATTTTTTACCCAATCGAAAAACAATAAGATGTTATCAAACAGCCTTTGAAACACATCAGAACATAGATTTAACATAATAATGCACAACCCTTACAAAATTAGCCTTTCCTCATAATAAAAACTTACGTCTTACATATTGTGGTATTTCACTATCATCTATTTCGCTGCACAGTTCCCAGATACAAACGAACTGTCACAGATGTTAGCGTTCTGAGCCTTTGATTTGACAGTCCTGTTGACATGCTTCCTCTGTAAAATTGACACAGAAACTATTTTATTCAACAAAATATAGCTAGTTGGTTTCTTTTTCTTTATAACTACCTTTTTTGGTCAGTTTGAAAGAAATATTTTGGGTATAACTAGTTCTGGCTAAAACACTTGAATAAGTCATTGGAGAAGGTTGAGAACAGGCTGTACTACTGCAATGAAAGAAACGGTGGCAATTTTTAATGTCTTTTGCACAATCTGATGTATTTCTGATTTCAGTGATTCAATTCGTGCTTCACAGCGAGTCACACAAACCTCTTTTAATGTGAGGGAAGGCTCAAAAGCTGAAGACGCTTCTTCAGCAGCGAAAGTTATAACACACTCAAAAAATGAATTGTACCAAAAAGGATCGGTGTTGACATTGATGTTTTGCGGCACCAGTTAGTACCAAGTTTAGGTTATAACAACCACATGCTACAACAAGCTCTCATGTTTTTTTTCTAATATTTTTTTTGTAGACCAGAGTATCTTCCTTTCATATTTGCCCCATTATCATATCCCTGACCCCGTGTAATTATAAATGTCCAGGTAGTACTCTTGAAGGTTTTTAAAGAAAGTTTCTGACTCCCCCTTCTCTGAAGTGTATGCTATTTCAATAAAACGGAGAAAACTTTTACAAATTTTAATATTTTTCCTTTTTTTCGTGGACATACCTCAAAATAACAGAGGATAATAATAATTTGTTCTTACCTACTCAAATCGGGCGTGCAATCAAGGATCAAATAGTTTTTCGATTTTTTAATTCTGTTTATCATTTCTTCGTTTACTTTGTCTCTCATCAGTGTCAATAACTCGTTTGGAATATTTTTGCACTAATAAGAGACACTCCTTTGCTTTTCATTATCCACTACTTTAAAAATATGTTCTTTCAATACAGGACCAAATTTAGCAATCAACTCAAAAAACCCCAAATAAATTCCATTGTCCTTTTTGTGAAGTGTTTAGTTTATTCCTTAAGAAAGCCATTTGGTAAGAAATTGTTTTACATCAATAAGTTGCATTATATCATTATATCATCGTTTTTTTTTCTTTGGAAATTAATTTTTGGCTTTGATAGTCAATTTTATTAGATATGCTCAGTCTTCTTTCTGCCTCCTCCCATCTTTCGGAACACTTTGGATGGTTTGGGAAAGTTTTATGACGTGTCAGTATGGTTCCAATGTGATTCCAATCGAAATTTCCACTTTTATCTGACAATAAATCAGTAAACACCATTGTTTTGTTGAGCATACACTAGCCAAGTTCTTATTACTTTTTCACTATTTGGCGCTATTCGGCAGTAAAACAGATAAGACAATTATTTCTTTGTCCCATTCTTGGGATATCTGTATACATACACCAAATTTAGGCCGGCCCTGATCTCGTGACAGTGCTTAGGCACTTCCTCGCGGAATATAAAAGTCCTATCCTGTTTGAACCTGGTTTGAAAGTGATAATACCAGTCACTGATAAACAGCGCAATTCATCTCGCGAACGCGAAAATGAGTAAAAGGAATGAAAATATTTATGTCAATAGCCTTTAATTATAAAAACATTGTAAGTTATTTAACTATAGTTTAATTTGTGTCGATGCAAAACGGCCGACGGTTTTGTCATTGTAATATCATCCACAGATTAGTTTTCTTCTATAAGCATAAGTATATTGCTAATATAGTTTTTAGTGTGTGAGTTTCCCTTATTGTTATGTAAACATTTACAATCCTTTCAAGAAAAAAAACACAACCTGACTGTATAAATACATTTTTATTGGTAGTAAGTATTAGTAGTTTTTAGTGTGTGAGTTTCCCTTATTGTTATGTAAACATTTACAATC
This sequence comes from Homalodisca vitripennis, assembly GCF_021130785.1. Lineage (NCBI taxonomy): Eukaryota > Metazoa > Arthropoda > Insecta > Hemiptera > Cicadellidae > Homalodisca > Homalodisca vitripennis. The sequence continues at coordinate 154,958,122 of NC_060209.1, forward strand.
CTTTAAAGAAAAAAACAACCTGACTGTATAAATACATTTTATTAGTAGTAAGTAGTAAAGTATAGAGGAGGTAAATTTCAACTATCTAAATATTTTATTCTGCAGCTTGGAATACTGCTGAAACGTTGGTTTTCCACTTTGAGTATTTTGAAACGTACACAAGCATATACACTTTTAGGTCACAGCATTAAAAGTTATACATATATTAATGCCTCTAAAGTAAGGCGTTCCAAATCGAAACGACTATGTTTTCTGTGCAATGTGTAATGAGGTTAGGATCCTTCCACACGCCTTTACAGTGAATCCTGGGTCCTCCATGAATAAAATAGATCACGAATACATAAGAGGGAATAGTTGATGCGGACGGATCTAAAGGTTAATATTTAATCGTCAGGAGTCCGAGATACCGAGGGCACTTTTTTGCGGTGATTCCTTGACAATATATTTAACTTAGCCTTTTTGTGGAAAGTATTTTAACTGATATTTTTACTAATAAATCATTACATGTAATTTTAAATCTGATTGTTAAAAATATACATATTATTAATGTTATAAACTACTGGCATGGCTGATTTTCACTTTACAACAATTAGGGGCAATTAAAACACACAGCTATATTTAATTTACGTTAAAATATCATTTGATATTTGTAATAAAGTATAACATCGTATGGGCAATGTTGCGTACAGAAAACCTGGGTTTAAATGAAGAACCGTCTCGTAAATATCCACTACCACTATTGGCTTATTTATAAAGTTGAATTAAACCATATAAAACCCAAAATAAACAAGCTAAAAGGAGAAAGCGAAAGAAGAATAGTTTGAATACTTGTGTTAACGTTATTTTTTCACCACCATTTTAAAAACCGTAATCACAGTTTTATTATTCTTTGTTTTAGTATCATAGAGTTGTATACAAATAACTGTCATTCATCTATTATACATCGTAAAATCTATTAAAATTGTATTATTATTTATAGAAAGATAATTTTAATTTAACTGCACATTGCCAAGTTCTTGTGTTAATAATGGTATTGATAAAGAGTTATTGCATGACTTAAAGTAAACAGCAAAACAATATTTTCTTCACACAAAGCTTAAAATGGAACCAATGTCAAATAAAAACAGTAACGGTTATAATATATTTAGAACACTTTAATGTATGTAATACCTTAAAAAGATTCCGTTATATGTTTTATACAAGAAAATCAAAGAAAACACAACCCAAAAAATATGTATTTGAAGTATGCTTTATTGCGTTATTGTTTCTCAAGCAATCTGCTTTCTATTCTAACGTAACGTGTTTTCACTTTTCACAAGTGTATGTAAAGGAAACAGAATTTTTCCGGACATTTGCCATCGTTCAGTGAAACAAAAAGTCAGTATCACTACGTTTCGAGATTTGCAATCTGATCTCTTCTTCATGTAAATAACTAACCTAATACATAATTATAAACTAGGTTAAAATAATGTTTATTTTAACCATTCTGAAGAAGAGATCAGAATGCAGATTTCGAAACGTAGTGTTACTGATTTTTTAGTTTCACTGAACGATGGCAAATGTCCAGAAAAATCCTGTTTCCTTTACAATCCTTCCATCGTCAAAAATAAACTTAAAACAACGAACAGTATGTATTTAGTGTTTTAAATATTTATCAATTTTGTTCAAACTTTCAACCAACTTTATATATTCACTTTAAAGCCCAGAGGAATATATAAAGTCAGGCTCGAGGAAATAAATATTATATCAGTTACAAGTTCATGTAGAATGTATCTGACCCGGTTGCACTGCTTGCTTTATCGACCTACGCTACACATTCCATCTCTTTATTAGTTCAAGTATATATACTTACCGATTATTGAGTTCTGTGTTGTGTTATTTTTACCCCTCAAACTCATATTATATGAGAAATACGTCGGATCGATCCATACATAAAAGTACAAGACAGTAATAAATATATTAAGAGCAATATAAATTTTAAATTCCAGAAGTGCATTGTAAAAAGTAAATATCTTTAAATTCTGAACTTTGTTTTTTTTGTAATAAATTTAAATAGTATTTAATCATTTTGTCACAATTTTTCAATATAGAGAGTCAACATTTCAAATATGTATTTGTGCCTCTCAATTTGATTTTTCATAAAGATTTATTCTTACGAGTGTTCTATATCCTTTATTGTAAAGAAGATATACGTGTAGAAGTTTTCATTTTTCCTTTCAGCACTTAACGTGCATTTTTAATATAACTTGTTTTACATGTGCTATCTTCACGGCATATGGCATATTATTTGGCATCTTTACTTTTTACTTTAGTTAAAATTGATCTTAGAAAAAAGTGTAGTATACGTTTGGAATTAGTTTTGTGTTCTTGGATTAAAACTAGATTTTTTAGTTCAATATTAATAATATATTTTATTAAAGTCAGCTATTATTAAAACTAAACAATTAACATTTTCTTGACAATTATCCGAGGAATTTTATCCAAATAGTGAATACTCTTTCAAGCGATTGGCATTGTTGTAAAGTACGAACAGCTTATGATAATCTGTTTGTTATTGTTCATAAAACATGCATAACATGAATTAGGAAAACTAGTTGTTTATTCATAGTAGTAAAATCATAACACCAAGTTTGTTTCAAATATGTATTTATTTAAAATACACATTATGTTGATTTAAATAATTCTTTCTTAATTTAATAAAATGTAATTGCCTTAATATTGATAGTAATTTGGTTCGTAAATACACTAAAAGATATGTGTAATGTGCTGTATGTTACAATTTACAAATTTTGAGACATGGCAATTTTTTTAATTTAGAACTGAACTGAAAAGAGACTTCGCTGAAAACAATGATCATGTTTCATGTCAAAATAACATTAAGGTTATTCTAAAAATCGTAGTCATATATTACAAATTTTCATCCAATTTTAAAATCACTAAAGACTACAAATTTACGTTTTTAATAAAACGTTTGGCTTAGAAAAATATTTAAAATACCTAAAATACTTACTGATTTTGTAACACTCCGTTCTCAAAAATTCATGAACACATTTTAAAGATACTCAGAAGAGATTATTTTGTAAGAAAACAATTTAGTGAACATTCTACATCCGCTCTGTTAAAGTCAATATGAGACATTTTATGTAAAATGCCCTGCGTGTAGTCAATATTTTCGATAGCCTTGTATTTGAAGTATATATATTAAGGGCATGCTTATTAAATAGTTATATGAAACATTTCGCTTGTATTACATTGAATATAAGCTATAAGAATGCCGTTGTATAATAACATTATAATGATGTCTGTCCACGCATTTCGTAACTAAACGGTAACTGAAACTTGAAGAAAAAGGTTGATAAGCACAACAAATAAATTAACCTTCTCCTTTCCAATGCCAATCAGTCATGCTTCGGCAGAAAAAGTTTGTCTGTGATATAATGAGCAATTAGCTAAGGATTCGGCCACAAATCATGTTAAACGGCACAACTTCTCCCTCTGCTGGCAAAAAATGGAACTTCTCTAACTTGAACTTTTCTATCACACAATTGAGATTTATAATGCAATTATTACATTGATCCAGATTAATATTTAAAATTCCATACACACAATATGTAATATTTCAATTAGTATGTAGTTTGTTGTTTTTATAGTAAAATATTGTACATTTGTCAATAGAAAACATTTAGAAGAACATAAAAGAATCTTTTTTAATTCCAGCTATATTAAAGTAATACTAGTTTTTTGCCACAAAAGTATTGGATGAGAATGGTTTGAGGGTAGATCCATATTATAATGTTAATGAGTAGAACATATCTTCTTAGTGTATTATACAAAATACCAATGAAAATAAACAACTTTTGCTGGGATTCGTAACTGGTTAACAGAATTATAAATTAACCAGATTACCTAGTAGTTCTTAGCATAGATATGTATGAATGTGAGTGTCTGTGTGATAGCAGATTAGAATAATATTGAAACTTTTATCGGCTGAGAGCAATTAAAGCCTCACTCGAGGGACTGGAAAATTTAATTTATGTCTGTTTGTAAGCGCAACACATAGAGAACTAACTGACTTGGAAGTTTGCATGAAGCTTCATTTATATATATATATATATATATATATATATATATATATATATATATATATATATATATATATATATCAATGTGTGGAATTTGGTTGAGCGTTAGCTAGCAGTTTTTCATTTAGTAAATGAGTAGCCACTAGGGAAAATCGCAGAATAAATATAAATGTCTGCAAATTGAGTACAATCGCATGGCATTGTAATATGTGACAAAGTGACGTAACCTAACTTTCCATCCGTAGACATTACAATTTTATTTATCTTTTTAATTCCTTTGTATCTAGAAATTTAATT